>NW_027508787.1:352500-422500 GCF_051911475.1 Siphateles boraxobius
GTGTGATGATGTGGGATATTTTAATCCCAAAGCCCAAGGGAACTTTATCAGGATGTATATTATCCCGGATCCATGAAATAACTGGCCTTTAAAAATAAAAATCTGCTGTCTCTATGGGAATTTAACATAGGGGTGTCCTGACTTACGCAACCTGTATTTTAAGGAAGAACATTTATTTATTTACGAAACATAATTCATTCACATAGAAAATTGGTGTCCTTAAAGTTTGGATTTTTCCTTATTTTTCAAATTAAGGCATTAAGATCAATTTCCAAAAGATGATTTTTTATTCCTCTTTTTAGTCAACTTTAGCATGGGTGTGTTCACTTATGCTATCCACTGTACAGGTCATGTTCTAATAATTCTGACCATGAATCTCTCTTGATGACCTCAGCTGTCGGGTTATAAACTGCGCTCGATGGCCACACTGTGTGTGTTTGCCGTTTCTGCATTAGTTCATGAATACGCCTTCACGATGGGCTTCGGGTTCTTCTACCCGGTGATGTTCTGCACATTCGCGGGTATCGGCGGTAAGAACGCTAGTTTAACTAATTGGTAACACTTTACAATAAGGTAAGTTTGACAAATACAACCTTATTGTAAAGTGTTACCAACTATTTTTATGTATTGTATGTTTTTGCTGCACTTACAGTCAAACCAACATTTATTCAAACACCTTCAACATTTCTCACATTATCACTACAGATGGTAATAAAATATGACAAGAACTCAGAGTTATTAAATCAGTTGATATTTCACTGGTTTTGTCCGTCCTTCTGTTAGACTCTCACACATGAATTATGTCGAATATCTGTCAGCGGTTAAATTTAACTACACAATTATATAAGATAATACCAGTTTAGATCAACCAATCACCAAGCAATGCTTCATGTTGTTCAGTCTGTGGTGTAAAAAGGTGCATTAGCAATTACAGAAAAAACACTTCAGCAAAACATGATCAGCTCAAAGTTTCCGAATCATTTTTGGTTCCAATTTTCACTGGTAGTCACTGTATGAAGAATATTTGGGGATAATATGTCACAGTCTACTTTATTTTGCTCTCCTCACTTACATAAATGAACTATAGTGTCCTGCACACACTTGTAAAAAATATAAAAAATTATATCTGGTGTCTGAATAATTTTTGGTTTGACTTTGATTTCAGAGCATTCTAGGATTTCCTCATCCATAAATTAAATAAATAAATAAAATACATGCATGCATTGCAGCCTTAAGATTTTGGCCAACATGAAATATCTAGACAGCATAATGATAAGTTAAAGAGTTAAAGAGCAGGCAGGAATTTGCTGATTTTTGTGTGTACCTTCCCAGTGGTGTTTAACTTCGCCATGAACGACAGCCGGAAGAGCCCGGTGTGGAACATCATCATGTGGATGTGTCTGTTCATCGGTCAGGGAGTCCACGTGTGTCTGTACTGTCTGGAGTGGTACGCGCACATCCACTGCCCGCGCACTGGGGTGAGCACTCATCAGCGTGGAAGATCGCTTTTGCCATGGAATAAAAAAATAACCAAAAAGATAATCGCTTTTTTTTTTTTTTACTCAATTCTGAATTTACATCTCACAATTCTAACTTTTTCTCGTAATACTGTTTACATCTCGAATACTGAATTTATTCTCAAAATACTGAGTTGAATTCTGACAATAGCTTGTTTTCACATGACGTCACGTCACTGCGTTGCCATGGCGATACATACAGATGGAGGGCAGGAAGTGATTTTCTATATTTAGGAATCACTATAACAAACTCAAAATGCCTATGTTTTGCGTCGTTTATGGTTGCTCAAATTGATCAAACCACGAGGAGTTTTTATCGTGTGCGAAAATTTGTTGTTCATAAGGGGGGAAAATACAAGAAATTGACAGAAAAACATCGGGAAAATTGCCTTGCAAACCTACGTCTGCGGTCGGGAGGAGCCGAATGGGAAAATGCCCGTGTGTGTCATTGATCACTTCGTCAAAGCTGAGTTAATACAGCTTATGTGTCTGTTTGTGCAACGTACCAGTTTTTGAACTTTGTAAAGTCAAAGTATGTCTGTGAGACGAGGTAGTTGCTGATATCTACCGCCTCAATGGCAGGCAAATCTTTCAATTCAGTTGAAAATCGGTCCTATTCATAACGAATGGATCACGTCCAACATATGTTTAGATTTTTTGTTTATATATTTCTCTTGTAATAGCGTCTAAAGTAGTACAGTACGGACTTTCCTCCATCTCGACCATTGCGTTCTTCACTTCCTGCCCTCCATCTGAATTTCGCGCGTCAACACAGTCACGTGACTGCAAACAACCTATTCTGACTTCGTAATACTGAATTTACATCTCGTAATTTGGACTGTCTCATAATACTGAATTTACATCTCACAATTCTGACTTTTTTCTCATAATACTGCATTTACATCTCGCAATTCTGACTTTTTTCTCATAATACTGAATTTACATCTCGCAATTCTGACTTTTTCCCCTCGTAATACTGAATTTACATCTAGTAATTTGGACTTTTTCATAATACTGAATTTACATCTCGCAATTCTGAATTTTTTCTCATAATACTGCATTTACATCTCGCAATTCTGACTTATTTTCTCGTAATACTGAATTTACATCTCGCAATTCTGACTTTTTTTCTCATAATACTGAATTTACATCTCGCAATTCTGACTTTTTTTCTCATAATACTGAATTTACATCTCGCAATTCTGACTTTTTTCTCGTAATACTGAATTTACATCTCGCATTTCTGACTTATTTTCTCGTAATACTGAATTTACATCTCGCAATTCTGACATTTTTTCTTGTAATACTGAATTTACATCTCGCAATTCTGACTTTTTTTCTCGTAATAATGAATTTACATCTAGCAATTCTGACTTATCTCATAATACTGAATTTACATCTCGCAATTCTGACTTTTTCTCGTAATACTGAATTTAAATCTCGCAATTCTGACTTTTATTCTCATAATACTGAATTTACATCTCGCAATTCTGACTTTTTTTTCTCTGGTTATACTCAATTTACATCTCGCAATTCTGACTTATTTTTCTCATAATACTGAATTTACATCTCGCAATTCTGACTTTTTTTCTCATAATACTGAATTTACATCTCGCAATTCTGACTTTTTTCTCGTAATACTGAATTTACATCTCGCATTTCTGACTTATTTTCTCGTAATACTGAATTTACATCTCGCAATTCTGACATTTTTTCTTGTAATACTGAATTTACATCTCGCAATTCTGACTTTTTTTCTCGTAATAATGAATTTACATCTAGCAATTCTGACTTATCTCATAATACTGAATTTACATCTCGCAATTCTGACCTTTTCTCGTAATACTGAATTTAAATCTCGCAATTCTGACTTTTATTCTCATAATACTGAATTTACATCTCGCAATTCTGACTTTTTTTTCTCTGGTTATACTGAATTTACATCTCGCAATTCTGACTTATTTTTTTGTAATATTGAATTTAAATTGACTTTTTCGACTTCTTCTTGGTGTACAGTTTACATCCTGAAATGCTGCTATTTTGTTAAAAAAAAAAGAGTAACAAACTTTGTGTTAAAATGGTCAATTACCTTTTTAATTCCGTGGCAGAAATAAGCTTCCATACACCATAACCCACTTCACTGTATCACAGCAGGATTCCCAGGCCATCTTTAAGCACTGCACACGGCCAAAGCTCCCAAACGCACAGTAAAAACACTAACACTTGCGTTTTGATTAACGGATCACTGTTTGATCAAAGGCTCACAGTGCAGATGTCGCTCAAAGACTGTGAAGATTAAGTTCTGCCCAGGATTAGGTTACACGACCAACAAAGCCAACTGAAGTGCACACTGACAGATGGTGTAAGACAGCTCAGACATAAAGAACAAAAAAAAGCAGAGAGGCATATAAAGTTATGAAATAAAGGTTAAACAAAAAACATTGTAGAACGGTACAAAAGTTATTTAAAAAATGAAACATCCACTTGGTGGCACTGCAGGGTCACTGAGTAAATCACCATTTCAATCCAAGTCAACAGGGTTTGAAACAACACAAAGGTAAGCAAATTATAAGAAAATATAAATATTTTTGAGACTGAACAGTCCCTTCAAAAACAAGCATTTCTTGCATTGCCAGTCACTAATAAAATAAAGAACAAAAACACAAAACACGAATTTTTATTCTTCCATCCAGTGCTATGATTATCACTAACACTTCGATGGTTATAATGAAAGGTTTCACAAGAAGGAAAACTCTGATTGAACAGTGCATTCATGCGCTCAACAAGCTTCACCGTGATTGGCTACAATGCTGCAAATAGAAAAGTTTAGATGTTGTGTTTGCGCTCTCTTCAGAGTACAGAAATGCCATGAATCATATTTAACAACATGTTCATAGTTTATGTTTGCATTTTCTCAAAACAGACGAGCTTCTGGGAGCTAGTGACGCCACGATCATGGACGTGTAATTACTAGTGACATCAATACAAACCTCTTCATCTGCATCAATATTTACTTCAGTTAATGACCATGTGCTTTGTGAGGGATCAGGGATGACATAATGTCCTATTTGTGACACCTTATGAAATGTAACATAACATACTTGAAATGATATTCACATTTCATGCTTAATGAAGCAAATCAGCTTCTCTGTAAATGTGATGAGTGTGTATATATTTTAATGAATGTAATGATGTATGTAATGATAATTATAAACAAACTTTTCTTTTAAACTATTAAAATTTTACTGTTTAAGCTTATGGAACATAGTAAATGCAACTTATTTTATATTCTGAATTTATATTGTATTCTGAAAATACAAAATCTGTACAATCATGAAGGAATTTTATACACATATATATATATATATATATATATATATAGCTATAAATATTGCAAATATGAACTGTTCCTGCTGCACCCTTTAGTTAAACAGACAAACATTGGCAACTTTAAGTAATGTTAACTAATTGACCTTCTTTTAACGCATTAACTAACAATAGGGGCTTTTGCACTAGAGGAACCTTTTTATAGTTCCTAGAACTAAAGGCGAAAATACCCGCTTTATTTTGGCGTGTTTGCACCGCAGGAACTGGGGGAACGGATTTAGTTCTACAAACTATTTTAGGGGAACTAAATAAGCTCCAACTTCAGAGTCGGGTCTAACACAGCACAAAAAGTGCCACTTAACGGAAGCTTTTATACAAAGCAACTGACAAATGAGGAACATCACAGAATTTATCGCACATGAGCAAAAAACAAGTGTAAACCAGAGTAATGCAGAAGCAAAAATGCAGATAAAGAGATAGAGAATGGGGAACAAGATAAGCATATATCTATTGATATATTTTGCATGCGGAAGAAGTGAGAAATTATGTTGTTTTTTGAGACGTGACAATTTCAGAAGCTTATTTAGAAATAAACAGTTTATGTGCAACGCAACCTTGAAGGAAAAGGCAAAAATCTCAAAAATGTTCCCACTGTTGGACTTTAGCAGTTGTTGTGGAGAGGTTGCAAAGGTGCATTGGGAAACTATGCAAATTTAAGAGTGCAAAACACACTCTAGCACTAGATTGCATGCAACTTTCCTACAAGTTCATAACTGTGTGCACAAACAATAATGTGACATCTCGTATCAGGGCATGTTTTATTCAGGAACCTCAAGCACCATCAACACAAAACAGAAGCAGAAAATGAAACCACCGACTACAGAATCTCACAGAACGCAGTGCAAGAAAACACAGTTACAGCTTCAAAACCAAGACATGAGCATTTCTGCATATTATGCAATGCATATAAAAAGGTAAGACAACGAATTATGGTGTTTCAGCATGATCGTTTCCAACAACAACAACAACAAAAAAACATTTAATCCCAACCAACAACTTTTGAGCCAAATTCAAACAATTGAAGTGGACAGCAGGAGTGATTGTTGAACGCAATTTATCACGGCGTATAAATGCTGCAATTGAAATCATAAAACATCACAACATGTCTTCTGTCTGAAACAGGACAATTACATCAAGTCAGCATGACGAGATGTTTCGGCCCGTAAACAAGAGGATTAATATCCAGAGAATATTCTGTCATTCAGAGTTTAGTCACGTGGCATAAGAGGATAAATCAGATTCCAGCGACTGAACGCTGTAAATAAGTAGAGAAACACAGAATCCCTGATGTTAATGTGGCTTTCACATTAGTCCAATCACAGAGACCAACTACAGGAATCACATCACAACCATAACACACACACACACACACATCTCTCATCCGTCTATCTAACCTACCGTCTGCAGGTTTACCAACCCATATTTTGGTGAATGCATGGAGAAAATGAAGACAGTAGAATAATGCATCTGTAATAACACTCCTATCATCCATTCCTTCAAAAGACAAAGAAAAAAACCAGTCAGAGCTATTTTAACAAATGGGTCATTCTATGAAATGGTGATTTTAAGTAAATTCAATTGATCAAAAACGTGCATACATTTCAAGTATATTAATAAAAGTGGGATATAACAACGCCTTTAAAACAGGGTAAGTGGGTCATATTTCTAAATACATACATTTTCAAAAAAAATATTTACTATATAAAATCGATTTATCACAGGTTTGCCTATTTTAGATCATTGATTAAATCTATTGATTTAGAACAGCACAATATTTTAACTTCAACACTTGATTTTATTGCTAATGTTGGACACAAAAGGCACCTGTTTTTGTAGAATGACCCAGATGCACGAAACATTATAGCGATGCTGAACAGCGGTTTAACATTAGGATGATTTTCAAATGTACAAGATTTGGTCCTGGTCTCACTTTGGTCCTGTAAGGGCAGTTGGAAATCCTGGAAAATGTTACTACTAAACAACATTTCAAGTAGAGTCTCGGCGAGTTCATTTATCTTCGTGTTTCCAGAGCTTCTCTCCTCTCAGTTCTGTGTCTTTATAAGGTAAAGTGGTTTGGATTCAATAAATTCTCTACGTGGTTATTTGATTTTTGAAGCGTTTTAGGTTAACATGGAAACTGTGAACTCCTCATAGCTTATTGGGCCCTTACTTTTACTCTATTACTCTAGTAAATATTTCGTCTATTCAGGTGAATTTCACAAAAATGCCAAGATAATGTCTTTTGAAGATTTTCTGCACATTTTTAAGTTTCTTCACATTATTTAACTTCACCCACAATAGTTTTTTTCACCCACAATTTTCATTACTGTAATGCAACAGCTTTTTTTTTATTCCAAAATTATATTATTTTATATTTTCTAAGTACAATTACAATTAAGTTCAATTAAGTTCACCACAATTGTTGTATTGAATTTATGATTTTATATATATATATATATATATATATACTGTATGTATAATATATATATATATATATATGAATAATGAAAGAGAAATTTGGTTGTAAATCTATTTTAATTGGTTGTTTTATATTGGTTTAATTTCCATAAAAAAATATGTTGCAAACTGTGCACAAAAGAAAATTAAAAAAAATATTATGACCGAAAATAAAAAAAATTCTTTAGATTTTGGAGTCAAATATGACCTGGACATTTCTTAATTTTGCAAAATTCACTATTCAGATCGTAGAACAGAAGAATGAACTAACTTTAAGAACACATTACTGTGAAACAAACGTGCAATTGGCAGGAATTCACTCCCATTTGACTGGAACTGCTCAGTTTATTCAATGTATTTCATACACTTTTTGAATACAAAAAGTGAAAAGGTGAAAAACTATGGCATGCCATAAAAATTATTTTATACTAACAGGTAACACTGAATTATGAGCACATTTTATAGCACTGTAAAAACAGTGAGTGATTTCAGTGTTTATTATTATTATTATTATTATTATTAGTGGCTCTGCTAGTTCTCCAAAACACAACTGCATGCAGGTTCTAGTTTAAACCGAGCGAGTGGTTTACATCCACCATGTGACGTCCTTTCATTCGTTCTGAGCAGACCGAATAGAAACAGTGCAGATCACAATGTCACAGCTTGAAGTGAATCTACATGCATTTGTGTATATGCAACTGTTACCATCCACATATGGATTAATATAACATGAGCATCCAGTACATTTTCAGTATCGTCTCCAATTGTGAGTGCACATTACGTCAAGTCTGCCGAAATACCTTAAACCAGTTTTTCTTTGCTCCAATCAAGTCTTTGAATGTTCTCACTGGTTTTCCATGGAAGTCTCATACTTCCTACTTCCTTATGCGAGAGCGCTGTCTAGCCAGTCTCTTCATGAAGCAACACGTCACCGTTGCAATAATCAGTACGCCCACGAACAGCGCCGACGACACGCCGACCACGAGGGGAATGAGCAGTAGATCAGCAACTGGGGAGAAAAACACATCAATAATCAGTCTTTCAATTCACCAGATCATGCAAGCACACTAGGGCTGCCACGATTGCTTGGTTTAAAGGGATAGTTCACCCAAAAATGAAAGTTCTGTCAGTAATTACTCTCCCTCATGTTGTTCAACCCCGTAAGACTTCGTTCATCTTCTGAAACACGAATTAAGATATTTTTGATTAAATCTGAGAGCTGGATCACTCCTCCATAGGCCTCTAAGGGATTGACACTTGTTCCCCGAAAAGTTATTAAAGAAATCGTTAAAATAGTCCAAGTGACTACAGTGGCTCAATCTTAAGTTCATCAAGCGACGAGAATACTTTTTGTGCGCAAAAACAAACAAAAATAACGACTTTATTTCAACTATTGATTTCCTTCTCTGTGGGCCTCGAGTCAGTTAGCGTAGTGTGATTGCGTAGAGCTACGTCACATGTAGGCTCACTATTGGCCGACGCTGGTCATGTGTGTGATGATGCGTGTGACGTACAACACAGAAGCGCTGCGCTGTTACACTAGTGAACTCACTCGAGGCCCACAGAGAAGGAAATGAATACCGTATTTACCGCACTATAAGGCGCACTTAAAAGCCTTTAATTTTCTCAAAAAACGACAGTGCGCCTTATAATCCGGAGCGCCTTATATATGGATCAATTGGTTAATAACGCTCCGCGTTATTAAATTCGCCCGCGAACTCGCGCTCGTGTCCATCTTATGGCCGCTCTGTCACACGGCCAGTTCAACCTCGTATAAATCATGTTATGTGTGTAATTCACGTGCCCGCTCACGAGCGCTCACTCTTACTAACAGACATACGAACAGACACACTGTCTCCGGCGCTACTTGCGCGTCACAGAATGTTCATAAAGCGTTCCCCGTTCACAGTTACCGTGTCGTCTCATTCAAAACAGCCAGCTGTTGCTGTCAGCGAGCCGCCGCACATGAATACTCGTATGAGTCAGGCTGCGAATGTAAGTTACGTGCCCGCCCCAGCGCGCTCACGCTTACTAATAAACACCTCGCCTCCGGCGCCGCGCAATCGCTACATTCCCTTTGGCACATCTAGTGGATGCATAACGCAAACCCAGTCAAACGTTTGACTGCAGTATCTTATGCGCCTTATAATCCGGTGCGCCCTATATACAGTTAATGTTCTAAAATAGGTCATTCATTGAAGCTGCGCCTTATAATCCGGTGCGCCTTATAGTGCGGAAAATACGGTAGTTGAAATAAAGTCGTTATTTTTGTTTTTGTTTTGCGCACAAAAAGTATTCTCGTCGCTTGATAAACTTAAGATTGAGCCACTGTAGTCACTTGGACTATTTTAACGATGTCTTTAATAACTTTTCGGGGAACAAGTGTCAATCCCTTAGAAGCCTATGGAGGAGTGATCCAGCTCTCAGATTTAATCACAAATATCTTAATTCGTGTCCCGAAGATGAACGAAGGTCTTACGGGTGAATTTTCATTTTTGGGTGAACTAACCCTTTAAGTTGAGCACTCAATTTTATAAAATCCTCGATTGCGATTTACCTGTGTCAAGTAACCGGCAAAATACCGGAAGTGATGCGATCCAAGGACGAGAATCCATGAGCCGCATTATTAAAAGTTTTCTAAGGCTACGCAATATATTTAAAATCATAACATAGCATAGTGCTATTGTGAAATCATAAATAAACAGTCAAACCAAAATTTATTCAGACACCTTCAACATTTCTCACATTATCAATTTTTATATTTAGAATAATATTTAGAAAATGATAATAAAATATGACACAAACTCTTAGTTAGTTATTAAATCAGTTGATATTTCACTGGTTTTGTCCTTCCTTCCGTTAGACTCTCACACATGAATTATGTTGAATATCTGTCAGCTGTTAAATTTAACTACACAATTATATAAGATAATACCAGTTTAGATCAACCGATCACCAAGCAATGCTTCATGTTGTTCAGTCTGTGGTGTAAAAAGGTGAATTAGCAATTACAGAAAAAACACTTCAGCAAAACATGATCAGCTCAAAGTTTCCGAATCATTTTTGGTCCCAAATTTGTATATTTTACTGGTAGTCACTGTATGAAGAATTATCAGGGTATCTGCACACTTTTTAAAGTCAAATTTAAGGCTTTTTAAGACCTTTTTAAGACCTGAAGAAATCAAAATTAATACCTTACATTAGGGGTGCGCAATATTGACAAAAATGTGTCTAAATATTTTCAAAGTTTTGTTGATAATTAGATGATATTTATATTGTGTTTGTGTACTGGTACCATGGCTGGTTTAGGCCTGTTGTTGACAGCTGACTCACGAAGATACATATATTTTTCATATTCTATGCAGTGGTCAGTTCACAGCAGTGAAAGAAAATTTTTTTTTTTTAATAAAAGGACAATATTTGCAACCTTAAATTGAGTTCCAGGGGCATTTTCACCCATATATGGACTTTTTATTTTTTTACTTAGAGGTATGCATCACCTTTTATGTCAAATTCTAACATTCAAATTAAATTATATTAGAATAATAACACACTGCCACTGTTACCAGTTAAATTAAATCATTAAATTAAAATCCATCTTTGCAGTGCAGAGGAGACACATAAGCAGCATCAGAACTGGCATTAATATATTTACACTCCATTTACAATTGCATAAATAAAGCTATGAGATATTCAATTCTTTCAATTCTTCAATTCTTAATTCAATATTTAAATATGAACTGATTTCTAATTGTAACATTTTAAATACAGGGTACTTTAAATGTAAAAATAAACCCGCCAGTAGGTGGCGCAAGTCTCAGGGAGTCATTCATTCAACCGATTTGATTTGTTCAAACGGCTGATTCATTCAGGAAGTGCAAGTGATTGTTCATTGAATCGTTAAAATTATTCATTCAAAATGCGGATTTCAGTCAAGAAATCATCGCTGTCTTTTGCATTAAGACTCTGCTACGGTTTCATTTTGAAATTCTCGTCAGCGAAATAAAGGGAAAACAAACAATATTGACAATATTGTTTATAAAATGTAACTCACAATGTTAATTTAAGTTAACTTATATAAAATAAATATCATATTTGCTATTGTGGACGGGAAAACAGCCCTCTTGCTGATGTAATATTGTAATATTGTATGATAACAACATATGATAAAATACAAAAACTTTATACGTCTATTAGGGAACATGCCTATAGCTGCACTGACACATCACGCAGTGAAAGCAAGCATGAGAGACAATGCGATGTCAGCTCGCAGTGCGCCCTCGTACATAGTTAACGTTACAATAAAACAATGATTACAATATCATAATAGACAATACACATCGCACACCACTACACACATAAAGAATGAACTTACAATTGAACTGAAATTAACCAGCTTTCTTCTCCTCTCCTGCTGTTTCGCGAGCAGGAGACAGACGTAATGCTGGCGCGAATGTGACGCGAAATGTCACGTGAACAAGCAAATCCACAAAGAACGAATAATAAATAAAAAAGTACGCTAATTAGATAGTTTTAATTTGGAAAACATTTAGATATGTCTAAGTCAAATTGCCATCGAATATTTAAGACCTTTCATAAGTAAAAATAAGACTTTAAGACTTTTTATGGCCTTAAAAAGTCTTAAATTAGATTTTAAAAATTTAAGGACCCGCGGACACCCTGATTATTGGGTATAATGTCACAGTTACTTTATTTTGCTCTCCTCACTCACATAAATGAACTATAGTGTCCAGTGCACACTAGTAAAAAAAATATCAAAAATGATATCAGGTGTCGAAACAGATATTATATATCGCCCATCCCTATCAATGGGGCTGTTTACATCTGGCCATGCGTTTTCTGTGATGGGATAGCTATCCGATCGTGAAAAGACCAGGTGTAAATGCCCTCCGAAACGCATTCGAGACGGATTTGAATCCGATCGCTCAAACCACTTCAGGAGGAGATCTGAGACTCATTCCAGACGAAACTGGACGAGTGTAAATGCATCTGGTTGTTGAAACCACATATGTAAATTTTACTCCTCCCAAAAATGCTAAAAAATAACCATGTGAGAGCGTGTTATAGGCTATATGTAATGTTATAGCCAGATATGACGGCGCTACTGCAACATCACCACAGATGAGCCTCTATTCATCAAGCCAACATGCAAACTATCGCAAATCAGAGTGAAAGTAAGTCGCAGACGCTTAACACACAATCATCATCATTAAAAGTAAAAAAACGAAAAGATCTCTCTTAATGTGGTCTTTGATTTTGAAATTAGCTGATGATCAATAAAATGTAGCTCATATCTATTACTTTCGGTGACGTGAACTCTATTAAATCTACATATAGCGCGGGAATTGAAGATCGGATTTATATCCGTTTTGCGAAAACATATTTATGTGACCAGGTGTAAATGGAATCGTTTTGATAAATCAGATAGCTATCCGATCTGAGAAAACGCATGAAGTGGCCAGGTGTAAACAGCCCCAATTAGTCTGTAAGTTCGCCAGATCATGCAAGCACACTATGGGGAACGAACTTGATGACCTCTGCACATTAGCTATAGCTACAGGCTATTCCTGTATATAGCAGATTTAATCTAATGAAACAGATCAAACTCACCTCGAGCGTACAGGTACAGGTGTGCGGTCTCGGACTCTGCTCTCGCACCTGTATTATACCATCCGCCGTGCGGATCCTGCGACCAAACCTCGGCTTGACACTGATAGTGTCCCTGATCCTCTTCACGGGCCGAGAAGATTCTTAGCCTGTAGCTCGTTGCAGACACGCGGTCGGCGCTCAGATCGCTAGCGTTGCTGTAGATGCGCGTGAGCCCGTCGTAGCTCAGGGTTGCTATGAGTTGTACTGGGGCGTCCTCAGAAAACGTGACGTCTTTCCTCGCCGGTTCCTCTGGTTTCTGAAGCCACTGCACCTCCACTTGTGAAGAAGCGCTAGTTTCCACAGAGACGTTGCAGAGAATCGTGATCGTACTGCCGCGTCTCAGGAGCGGACGACGAGGAAGATCGATGCTGGCAGACACACGCACATCTGAACCGGTGCATAAACACACAAACACAGCATGATAAACTGTCAGCACGGCGTACGGTGAATCTCATGAAAATAAGTCTGGGTCATAAATCTAAAATTAAAAAAAAATGTTTTTTGCATTTTGTTTAGTATTATGAATCGATAGATATCAATATCGATCTGCTCACCAAGGCTGCATTTATTTGATCAAAAATACAGTAAAAATTGTGAAATATTATTATGATTCAAAATAGTTGTTTTCTATGTGAAAATATTATGAAATGTATTTTATTTCTGTGATCAAAGCTGAATTTTCAGCATCATTACTCCAGTCTTCAGTGTCACATGATCCTTCGGAAATTATTTTGATATGATTATTTGATGCTCAAGAAACATTTATGATTATTATCAATGTTGAAAACAGTTACATATTTATTTTTCAGGATTCTTTGAATATAAAGTTTAAAAGAACAGCATTTATTTGAAATATAATCTTTTGTAACATTATAAATGTCTTTACTGTCACTTTTGATCAATTTAATGTGTCTTTTCTGAATAGAAGTATTGATATCATTAAAAAACTCAAACTTTTGAACAATAGTGTATTTATCAATATTGATGTATTTGTCTAACTAATCCATGAAGTCAAATACAGCAAATGTCTAGTTACAAATAAGTTTTCAACACTGCTTTTCACCAAATGAAAGCGAGGAATAACATTTAATAATTTCCTCTACATGCATTTCTATGGAAGCTTGTTTCCGCCACAAAAACAGGCAAAAAAGGCACTTTTTATCTCACATTTCTGACTTTTTTCTCTCACAATTCCGAGTTTAAATTTCGCAATTCTGACTTTCTATCTCAGAATTGTGTAATATAAAGTTACAATTGTGTATAAAGTTAGAATAGTAAGATATAAACTCGCAATTATGAGAAAAAGAAAAGTCAGAAAAAAGTCAGAATTGCAAGATGTTAAATCGCAATTGTGAGATAAAAAGTCTCAATTATCTTTTAAAATGTTTTATTCTGAGGCGGAAACAAGCTTTATAGTACGGAAACAAAAAAAAATAGTATTAGAACAGGTATTCCTAAGTGATTATTCCTAAATTAATTGAGTTCTGATTTACAGAAGTGAAAAGTCCAAAATGATTAAAGGAAAACGAATTGGAAAAAGGAAAAATTTAAATGACTTCACTCACAAATAATACTAAAAAACAACAACATACAAACACCCACCGTCAGTCTTCAGGCTAACAGTGACCCACTCCGATCTCTGCGTTATTGTTGCGGGACTCGATGGTCCTGGCGTTAGTCTCCCGGCGTAGACGCTCACGGCGCACCGGTAGAGTCCGGCGTCAGCGGGGTGAACGGAGAACAGGCGCAGAGAAAACTTCCCATCAGCCTCCTTCTCCATACTGCCGCCCCCCGCTCTGCTGACATCATCACCCCATGTGACCACGCCGTCGGTTCCTACGCGAGACACCTCCACCTCCACGCCACCCGTCGGCCCGCGCCGCATCCACTGAACCAGCAGCGCCGAGCGGTTCCATGCACCCACGCCGGTCACCTGACAGTATACAAGATATTTTCCCTCCGGTTAATAAAGTGTGACAAACACTATATTTTAGGTGGATAATGTTTATTTCATATTTTGTATTTTTAGGGGATTTTATGGTACTAAATTATATTTTCGCTGTATTTATAATCCATTTATTCACTTTTTGAGCATAGACCTGAAAATTAACTTTCCAACTTAAACTGTAGTGAATTTGAATGCTTAAGAGAAACAGACTTAAGTTTGATGTCTTTTTAAAGAAGACACTTGGCAGATTATTACTGAAGTGAAAAAAGTTTGAAAAAGTGAACGTAAAAAAAGTTACAGAATAAAAAAAGTTACAGAATATTACGTTTATTGTTATGAAAAATGTGCAAAAATACCATTTTTTATTTTTATATGAAATATATATTTTCAAAAACATGTTTCACTCTAAAACTGAGAAAATCAAAAGACATAAATCTAACCAGTTAAAAGTTAAAACAAGTCAAATCTCCAAAAAATTGCTTTCAGTAAGATTTTATTTGGCCGCAGTACCAAAAGTTTTCACTAGGTGAAATTAGCCTCCCATTCATTTCCTATGCGCTAATTTTTGACCATGAAGTGTACAAGTGTGACTATTTTATTAAGGATCGAATCATGTCCATGATTTTCTTTTGTGTTCACACAGCAAGTGCCAAAACCTTTACCAAGTTTCGTACCATTCAGTTTTAAAACTGAATGGTACTTTAAAAATGCCTGTGCGGACGTGCGCATTTTAGTTTCGCTTTTAAATTAGCGCCAATTCGGGGACTGATTGCTTGAATGGTGAGTTCATTAGCCTATTATTCTTAATGAATTTAAGGATTTTAATGAAAATCCTTTTTAATGAAAAACACAACAACAAAACAGTAAAATGACAAATTTGCTTAAATAAGCGATTTTATATTTTGCTTTACATTTGCTTCTGAACACTGGTAACACCGTCAACACCAACTATTGTAGCAAGCCTACCTGACAGGTGAGGCTGAGAGGAGCGCCGGGCTGCAGAGAGACTTCACCATCTGGAACCGAGCGAACATTCAGAGTGTCCACTAAACGAGGAAACACAATCACACAGGCTGGTTATTAAATTCACAGCAACAACAGCACTCGCACACTAGCCTGTATACATGCATGTTCTTAACTCAAGGTGACACCCTTTCCACAAGATGTATAAATCTATGGTCTCCCCAGAATGTGTCAGTGAAATTTCAGCTCAAAATACCCCAAAGATCATTTATTATAGCTTGTCAAATTGGTTAAAATCACAGTAACAACAACAGCAGAACTCTCACACTCTCATATTTGCATAATGCCAGCGTTTGGTCATGATTGGCTGAACAGCATCTCCTTAGCCCCGCCCTCAAACACTGTAGTTGTATCTGAGACTGGAAGAGCGAAACAAAGTGCAGTCAAGTGACAACATCCACATCATTCGTTGGCCAGATGTGTCTTGAACGTATTTTTCATAACTGCACTTCGATTGGTCAGAATTAACGTGCGGGAAAATTCCAACAGAACTCCCGGAAGTAAACAAAGAGGAGGAAAATCCGGCAGACAACACGCTGTTTTTTACAATGGACATTTCACTGTTCATCAGACCAAATTTCTATGAGGCTGCGCACCTCCTCACAACTCCAAATTTGTGTCCGCGAGCTGCCATGCTAAAAGTGCAAACTGTCAACAAACATTAGTTCAAATGCGCAGTTCTTCGGCAGTTAGGTCTATCCGAGGTCGGATCACGTTCTCACCACAAACAAACCACTCCAGAGTTCGTTTAAAAACTTACCGAGTAAGGATGTGCACGAATATTCGATCTGTAATTATTATACTATTCGAATTTTACTTTTTTTCCTTTACATTTTTTCACAGTTATAATTAAATGCACTGGGTGGCGCTGTGGAGCCTGTTTAACAAGTGGATTGTATTTGATCACATAATGACGTCGTCTGCCTCGCGAAGTTTGAAATTACTTAATGATAAATTTGATTAAAAGTAATTCCATTTTGTAATATCATTTTCATCTATCACCACCACAATGAGAGATCACATGAAATCCAAACACCAGTCGACTGAGGTAGCAGCTGTAGCGTAAGGGAATCGTGATCCGAGATGATATCTTCTGGTAGCAAAATGATTTTGAGACATATGCTTCCTTTAAGTTTCGTTGAGAGAGACAGGTTTAAGAACAGAAAACTTAAAGTGCTGTTAGTAACTTCTCTTTGCACACTGTCTCTGCAATGTCTGTCAGCACAGCACGTTTCCTCACTCGAGCATGTGGATATTATTGTTTTTCTAAACATGAACGTGAAATATAATAAACACGGTAATGCTGACTCGAGTGCATGTGTAGCCTACGTTCTGTATGATAACTGCGATAGTCTGCTTTATTAGCGTTTTTTTCCGTTCGCGCTTCTTGAGCTCAAATGCTTTTGTGCTTTATACTTTTTGTTTGCACGAATTGTTTAATGTTTTCAATTAAAATAAAACCTTAAGATATATAGTAAGCTTGTTGTGTATATTGCCTAATCGTAAGCTTGTTCAATAATGGTGACAAAAACTTAACGTCTATCTTGTTAAATGACATTTAAATAAACGAATATTCGTTTTTATAAGCCCGAATATTCAAATACAATATTTTCGAAAAATTTCCATCCCTAGGTACGCTTGTTTGGTGCACTTTTGGTCCCCTTCAAGTGCAATTGCGTCATTTACACCTGCCCAAACGAACCGCACCAAGGGGTACAACGAACTCTAGTGCGATTCAACCCAACTAAATGAGGCAGGTGTGAAGGCACCCAAAATCAGCCTGCATTTACACTGCACATATTCAAGAGTTTGACACACATCCAAGACACAGAAGATAAACCCAAGAGATTTTCTGTGATCAAGCTACAGTAAGAAACAGCCAAAGCAGCTTGTACAGTCATGAGATGCACTTTAAGATGAGCGAGAGCAGACGCCCGTGCCAAATCCAGCAGATGCTTCGTATCCGACAGCGTTTCAATCAATCACACACACACACCCAGTCAACTTTACAACGCCTCTCAATCGATATAAACAGCAGTTCATTAACATGAAAGCAATGCATGGCAGATTTAATTAAGCCAGTGTGATGAAATGGAAGATTCTTTAGTTGTACTTTAATTTAACAAAACTAAATGTATTATATTAACATACATTAAATGGCAAGTATTTTAAAGAGCAATCGCTCACTAAACATGTTGGAAGAATGCAATTATTTTACCATTCTTCAATATGACCAGCCTCAGATTCCTGTTTCAATAGGAAATACGTCCAAGAAAACCATTTCTTTTGGGCCTTTAAGGTAAGAAACTACAGGCAAAAGCATGTCATTGCAAATGTAAGTTAAGTTAAAGTCCCCCTGTGGTGAAAATCCAGCTTTTAATGTTGTTTATACGTCTATATGGTGTTTTTAATATGCTTTAAGACAAATCATGTGTAAATTCATAAGTCGACAGCATTGCTGAGTATTTTCTCCTTAAAACTGCAGTGAACCAAAGACAGTCTCAAAAACACGGTGTTTCTGAAGTCACAAATCTCTGAGTGAGTGAGTGAGTGGAGGCGGGGCTCATTTGCATATTCATAGAACCACGCATACTAGAGTTACATTTAAGC
Organism: Siphateles boraxobius; assembly: GCF_051911475.1. Classification (NCBI taxonomy): domain Eukaryota; kingdom Metazoa; phylum Chordata; class Actinopteri; order Cypriniformes; family Leuciscidae; genus Siphateles; species Siphateles boraxobius. Next base: position 371,113 of record NW_027508787.1, read on the forward strand.
TATTTTAAGGCATGAAGATTTTTTTTTCCCAAGGACAAAACGTTTAAATATGTAATTTTGGTGATCAAAGATGAGTTTTAAGAGATAAAATCATTGACTACAGGGGGACTTTAAGGAGTTTTACATAAATTAATAGCTTAAATAAGAGAGGTTGCTACTAACCAAGTGGTTGAACGGTGAGATTCCCGAGCTCCATGGTCCTCTGCGCGATGCGTTCCCATTTGCCATCCGGATCTCTGATCCACTGCACAGCCTCGCAGAAATACGACCCAGAATCCTCTGGGGCGAGAGCGTTCATCTTCATCACGTACAGATCCCTGGCTCCGTCCCCTTTACGCTTTTCCAGAGCGATCTCTCCATCTCTGTATCTCTTCCCGTATCCGCCGCTGTGGCCCGGAGTCACGCGCAGCTCACGGTCAATGGCGATTATTTCCCTCAGGTTGTGACCCTGAGACTCCGCCCCCCCGCTGCTTCGCAGGCCGAATGTGACGGAAACGTGAGTGTGTTGATCCGATTGGACTGACGCTGCGCATGTGAGCTGAAGCTCCATGCCTTCGGTTACAGGCTGGCCGCTCAGAATCCGTGAGTGTGTTATCAGCAGCGTATCTGGAATGACTGCAGAAATAAGAAAAATATTGTTTGATTGTTTGAGAGAGAGTACGCTGGCGCATGTTGGCTGCCGCTTCTCTGTCCGTTTAATTTCTTTTATTAAAATTTTAGTTATATATTCTTAATTAGTATTAAGCTATTATACGTATTAGTGGACGTGTTTTTTTATTTTTATACTGCTTTTAACGATACTGGAGTTCTATTGTGGAGTCTTTCGGTGTGAGCTTCTACTGTTTGATCGAGTTGACAGCGTGGGAACGCTGATCCCGTCAACTGGGAAGGCTGCGCGTGACTGCTATCTGTGCTGTTGTGTGACTAAAACGGACTCTGGATTCTACCTCGAGTAACTCAAATTGGATTTTTCGGTCTCTATCATGCGGCCCCGGTTTTTCAAAAGGTTTAATCCGGATAAAATTGATCCGGATTTAGTAATCTTTTATTTTGCGATCCGTGATCACGTAATCCATCTTACTTTTGAGCCAGTTTTTCAAAGCAACATCGGATTGGATCAATCTGATCCGGACAGGAACTTTTCAGGATCACCAAATCTGGATAACCAGTGCTCAAACAGAATAGGAAATCACAATGCAGAACTATAGATATGTAAAGAGCAACAAGCAGAATAACCAGTGTGGGGTCAAAATAAGTTTATTTTTATTTGAAATGAAAACACACACATTTAAAAAAAACTAAAAACAAGAAAACCCCCACCCCATTCTCTTCTAGCCTTTTGGAGGCGGATCTCAAGTCTGGCCTTGGTTTGCTGCAGTTTGGTCAGAGTCAGTCGTTTCTCTGCCAGAACGAGCAAACAGTACGTGCAACAAGGGACGCAATAGTTAGACACTATTTCTGATTTGGATTTGTTTTGGATTTCAAAAATCAGTGAATGTCATTCTTTGCATTTTTTTGGGTATTCTGTAATAATTGCATGCATCACTAATAAATATGCTAAAAATAAAAATATTTTCGATTGTGATGAATATATATATCAATTAGTGACAGAATAAAATGTATTGTTTTTGGTCAATTTTGACAGCTGTTTGGGGGATTATTTTATGAGGCCAAACTCTTTCTACTTTGCTGTTGGCCTATCCTGAAAGGCTGAATACGTTAAAGCCTACCTAATCACTGTAGCCTGACGGATGAACAAATAAAATTAAAACCTTATGAATAAATAGGATATCTTGTAAGATACTGCATGATCCAAATATAGTATTATTTGAGACATTTTTAAAGTTTTCATTACATTTTGGGCATGAAATCCACACTGAATCCACCCTTCTGATGGGATCAGTTTAATCCAGATTTTTTTGGATCAAAGTGATCCAAATCCTACGAAAAAGTTCTGAAAAATTCAAACTAAAGGTTTGATCCGGATCAAAACCAAGATTGGATTACGTGATATAATCCGATTATGTAATCCGTTTTTTCTTTTGAAAAACCCATTTTCAAGATTTGATCCAATCCGTTATCCAAAATCCTAGTGGATTACTTTTAAAAAACCGGGCCGCGGATTTCTCTGCTATCTATTGTCATCATCATTTCGACCCTGACTGGGCTTCGTGGAGAGCGGCTCCTTCAACATTTGGATTTCATTTGTACTCTTTCACTGACCTTCTCTTGTTGGATCATCATCTACGTCCGGATGTCGGTGTTCAAAAGACCTTGAAATCGTTTCGACTTCTACTTCGCCCGAAATATTTGCACAGAGGGTCGCGGCAGAATGTTCACACTACTGGCACTGGGAGTGGCATTAAAGTTTTATGCGCTCTATGGACTCAGAAACAAAACAGCACTTTCTACGCGGTGTTTGCCATACAAACTTGCGTTATCCACAAATGACTCGTCAGAAAATGCGATTCGACACTGCGCGATTTGCACATCTAAATGTTCGTTCCTTGAACAATAAGACTGCTCTACTCTACGACACTATATTGAACAATTCACTGGATTTATTTTGTATCTGTGAGACTTGGCACCAACCAAATGACTTCATAAACTTAAATTTGAGTACTCCACCGGGATATACATATATACAGAGGCCACGACTAAGTGGTAAAGGTGGCGGTCTTGCTGTTATATACAGAGATGAATTATCTCTTATGGAAATTACTATTCCCTGTGTATCATCATTTGAGTGTGTTGCATTTAAATTGAATGGTACTTCTCCTTTTCTTATTGTATTCATTTATTGACCTCCAAAGCCTTTGTTCCAGGCATTGTTCCAAAAGCCCTAAAGGTTGCAGCTATTACACCAGTCCTTAAAAAGCGTGGATGTGATAAGTCAGACCTATCAAACTACAGGCCTATCTCAAATCTCCCCTTTCTTTCCAAGGTACTAGAACTTGTTGTTGTGGCACAACTCCACCTACAATTGTCATCCAACAAGCTTTTTGAACCTTTTCAGTCTGGGTTTAGAAAGGGACACAGTACAGATACAGCCTTGGTTCATGTTATGAATGACCTGCTTGTCTCAGCTGATTCTGGAGCCTCTACCATCTTGGTCTTGTTGGATTTGAGTGCAGCTTTTGACACAGTGTGCCATTCTATCCTGCTAAATAGGCTGGAGAGCTGGCTTGGTATCACTGGTTCTGTATTAAATTGGTTCAAATCTTACTTCACTGATTGTTCCCAGTTTGTTGTCTTGGGAAACAACAAATCTGACATTGAACAAGTCCGTTCTGGTGTTCCTCAGGGATCGGTCTTGGGTCCTATATTGTTTAGTGTTTATATGCTTCCATTGGGGCAAATAATTAGGAAATATGGTCTGGGGTATCATTTTTACGCTGATGATACTCAAATATACATCAGCTCTAAATCTGATCCTACGGTCACCTCCAAAATTCTTTCGGAATGTGTGCAGGAAATAAAAACGTGGATGCATCATAATTTTTTCAAAGCTGAATTCCTCTAAGACAGAGATTCTGCTCATTGGCACACCCGCGGCTACTCACAAAGGGAGACATTTTAATTTGATCATGGACGATAGTGTTTTATCTCCATCTTCTTGTGCTCGTAACCTTGGTGTGATTTTTGACGCCCACCTAACACTAGACTCTCACATAAAGAGTATTACGAAATCTGCACTCCATCACCTAAGAAACATTGCAAGAATTAGGCCCTATCTTACTCTACCAGAAGCTGAAAGGCTTATTCATGCATTTGTTACTTCCAGGATTGATTACTGTAATGCACTTTCTGTTAGTTTACCTGTTAAATTTATAAAACGCCTGCAGTACATCCAGAATTCAGCAGCACGGGGGCTGACATACACTTTACCACGTCAGCACATAACAGGTGTGCTTTATAGTTTGCATTGGCTACCTGTTCAGTCACGTATTGCTTTTAAAACTCTCACACTAACGTACAAAGCTATGCACGAAATAGCTCCTTATATCTGTGACTTAATCAGCCTGTACACCCCTTCTCGTTCCCTTCGGTCTACAGATTCTCTTACTCTTCAGCAACCTCCCTGTAGATTAAAATCTATGGGGGAGAGAGCTTTCTCTGTCGCTGCACCCAGGTTATGGAATGCACTTCCTCTTACTGTTAGAAATGCTCCTACATTAGCCGGTTTCAAGAAGTTGTTAAAAACACACCTTTTTAAAATTGCTTACATAGACTGTTATGATTAGTATTTTAATGATGTGTACTGTAATGACTATTTTGTATTATCTTGTACTTCTGTTTGTAGCGCTTTGGGTTTTAGAAAAGCGCATTATAAATAAAATGTATTATTATTATTATTATAACACAATATGAAACGAAATATATAATATACAATAAAAAACACAATATGTAAGGTTGAGGAGATTCCCACCCTTCCATGTAAAGCGCTTTGAGTGCAGAGAAAAGTATATAAATGTAATGAATTATTGCTATTATTATTATTAAACACATTTCATCTTTAATATACAGTACCTGTCAAAAGTTTTGGAGACCATTTTTTTTTTTTTATTAAAAGAGCGGTTTTCATGTGAATTAGGGATGGGCAAGAGTGATCGAGTACTTTTTCGTGACAGCGATGATCGATTATGAAAATGATGATCGACCTGACTTTAAAAAATATTTTTTTTTTCTGATTGGTTATAGCGGTATTTGGGGCGGTTCCTGAGGTCTGATTGGTTAGCATTTTCAAAGCCGCAGCCGCCCGCTGATGGTTTTAAGGTCTATGGGCGATGCAAGGCGCTGCTGACGCTTTTTTTTTTTTTTTTTTTTTTAGAAAAGTGGGCTCCTTCAAGCGCCACTCGCCTTGATTTAATAAAAGAATTCTGTCTATATTTGTTCATCATGATTGTAAGTGCTAAAACTCCACTTTTACTAAGGTACATTGTCGAGAATGGCAGTAATGTAGCATGATTTTCTTAGGCATAACACTCATATTGTGTGGATACAGTCAGTTTTGACCACAAAAGATGAGGTATTGTGATTGGATGTCATGTATTTGAACTTTTTTTAAATGTTAGAGAAACCAATATTTTAACTTTATGAAACCAAGATGAAAACAAATTATATATAATTTCATATTCCTAAGAATTTAGCACATACTTTTGAACCATGATCATTATCATCATCATCAAATAGGAGTGTAACAATATATCGTGTCACAATATATTGCACTACAAAAATGCAACAATATGTATCATGGATAGTGACAATATGTATTGTGTATAGTTCACCCAAAATGAAAATGATTGTGTGATAAAAATTCAGGTTTACAGAGTTTTAGTGTCAGTACTACATTAAAGTACTATATATATATATATATATATATATATATATAAAATGTATAATAATGCAATGGGGAATTATCTGTGGGTCCTGATAATGTCAAATGTCTTATGTTACCAGTAAAAAGTGGCATACATTATTTTACATATATCTAATCAGAGACAGAGTGCAAGCATATTTGTCTAAAATAATTATGTATTTTCAGCTTCAGAATCATGAATATTGTTATTCTGGTGTCTCTATTGTCCTGTGCATTGGGTTTCCAGCACCAAGTCCAAGCCTATTCATTTACACACATAATGTAACGCCAAATTTAGCATTTTAATCAAAAGTAAATTTTTTGTTAACTTTTTACCATATGTCTTGGAGTATCACAATCAATATCATATTGTGAGTTCAGTATCGTGATATGCATCGAATCGTGACATGAGGGCATCGTTACACCCCTATCATCAACCCATTTTTTTCTGATACACCACCTACCTTTGACGTCCACAGACGAACTGTAGTTCCCCAGGAAGCGTGAGTCAGTGCTGGGTGTGTAACACTCGTAACGGCCCTGGTCATCTGGACGAAGCCTCTGAATTATCAGTCTGGCTTTATCTCCCGAGTCCCTCTCGACCCGAACCTCGCCCGCCTGCACACGACTCTGGAACGGCGCGTACGGAAACCCAGTGTCTCGCGTGGATACCACAGCGATCTGCCGACCCCCAGCGTCCTCCCGGTACAGGTACCACTCAAACTCCTGCGTCCGCGGGCCTTCGTATCCCGAAACCGTGCAGGGCAGAGACAGCGAGAAACCGGCGACCCGGTACAGCGGACCGGCGGGAAGAGCGACCTCACGGCACACACACCACTGCAACTCTAACACACAGCCGAAAGAAACAGAGACAAGAAGTAAATGAATGTGTGCCATGCACAGTTTGAATATTAACCACTGGGATCAATACATGCAAAGCAGTTTCCTGAATGAGGTCAGTAAATAGGGGCTTGAGCACCGGATAATTACAAGAACTAGCTAGCCACCAGAGTGGTTCCCCAGGAACTAATGGTTCACCTAGGAACGTTTTCCTGGTTGCATTCGCACCGCCAGTAGGAACTCCGAAGTGACATAAGCCGCGCTTATTGTTGGGACTTTTATCTAGACGGCGCGGAGAACGCAAGACCCAGAGTCACAGTGCTTGCATTTTCCGTGTTCATTAGTTTACGATCTGTCTAAAAGTCCTGTCTAATACGTTATTAGCGTTCGCCATGTGGTTGATATCCAGTGTTGCTGAGCAGAAATACATAATCGTGTTTGCTTGGTCCCATCAAAGTCGTGTTGGATTTTCTCCTCAGCGTAAAGATTAAGAGGCTCATCTATCACTGTTTTCCATGTTTGTAGAGTTAGTTTCTGGAGTAAATAAATAGGCTATAATTTGTGCGTTTACACAGCCTTTTTTTAAAATGGCGGGTGCTGGTGTTTCGAGTACGTTCGTCCAATCAGCGTTCACTAATGTCACTGGTAGTTCATATGGTGCTGGTTTAGACTCAACTCTGAAGTAGGAGTAAATTAGTTCCTCCAAAAGGAGTTCCTAGAACTAAAATCGTTCCTAGTTCCTGCGGTGCGAACACACCAAAAACCGGGAACTTACGCCAATGGTTCTAGGAACTATGAAAAAGTTCCTCCGGTGCAAAAGCCCCTAATGACAGACCCACTGCACAATATTCCCACTTAAATGAGGGGCACCATCACAACAGGGTTATAATAATTAACTAAAACCATTAAAAGAAAAGATACTTAAAATAAAATAGCCTAACCGTTAACTTAAAGCTGCATGAAACTATTAGTAGACTATTAGGTTAGAGCTCTGGTTAGTAGGATAAGTATAGCAAAGATCTACCAATATTGATATTTTTTATAACCTATACCAATTATTTGTGTGGTTATGTGCCCGATAACCGATATTAATTTTCTGTTTTATTTCTGTTTTTCACAATTATAACAACAGCACTGAACTGAACAAACTGTTATATTCAACACTTTTTAAATAGGCTACTGTAATTTCTGCAATTTCCCTTCCTTTGTGTCTTTTTTAAATAATCAATGATTATGGGAAAATACTTAAATATTGGGTTAAATATCGGTAAAACCTATTATCGGTCGATCTCTAGTATGTAATTGCAAAGTTACTTATAGTTAGTAGAATGTTTGTGGGGCATCGAAATAAAGTGTTACAAAAACTACAATAATAGTATTTGAATAATGATAAAATAACACTGCATGACAGTGATGTCAAATTCCTGCTGGCTGATTCAGGATAATTAAAATAAATGCTACTGTGTCATACAGATATATTCACTGATTTACTTTGCATCTCATTAATAATCAGCTAACGTGGTCTCGGCACTCCTATCGACCCATATTAAGACCCCGGGAATTAGTATTGTTTATTCATTAGTCATCCCCGCTCTGTTTATTTCCCACGACCCCCATGTGTGTGTTGTAATGCGTCTCTAAATAAAAGGGTTAGTAACGAACAGTAATCCCATTCTGCCAGACTACGCACATGTTGTACAACCTCTTACGTCACTCATCTTTTGAGTCATTTTCCTATGCAGACCAGAGGTTATTTACACACCTCCTCATTCTGCTAAAGGAACTAAACAAGACTGAACTCGTAATCTTATAAAGTCTTCCGTCTCACCTTTTGATGCATGAATTTCTAAGGCCTCTAAATGATCAACATGATCTGATAAACCTGTCGCACTCAAACTCCTCCATTCCTTCTGTCTCTGATTGACAGTTTACAATGTTTCGGCAAGTAAAAGTTCTCTTAGTTTAGTTGTACAAACATCCATTTTCAGCTCGTGCTTAACGTGTCTTTTGGATCTGAAATCTTTACTGATTTTTATCAAGTAAACATAAGAATAACTTTTATATTATTCATATTTTAATTGGACTGAAGAGACTTTGGTATTTTTGAATATCCATGTTATTACTTAGAAAGATCATGAGTGATCCAAAGCTGTATGGTATGGTATGGTATGGTATACTTTATTGTCCATAATGGGAAATTTGTTTTGGGCTCACAAATACAAGCACTGCAGCACCAGACATTTAAAACAAACACAATACATAAAAAACAGAGAAATACACATTTAAAATCAAGTATTTGGCCTCACAAATACTGTGTACACCAGAGGGTACCCGGCATACTGCCACTAAACACTGGAAAAATGTTTGGCATCACACCATACTACCCACATTCTACCATTCTACTCACACCAAACACTGGAAAAATGTTTGGCATCACACCATTCTACCCACTGTAAAATGATTGGCATCTCATCACTCTCTCCACTGGGACGCAAACGGTATCACGCCACTCTGTATGCTAAAAATTAATAGGCATCACATCACTCTGTCCACTATAAAGTAATCGGCATCACACCACTCTGTACACTAAGAATTAATTGGCATCACGCCACTCTGTACACTAAGAATTAATTGGCATCACGCCACTCTGTCCACTATAAAGTAATCGGCATCACACCACTCTGTACACTAAGAATTAATTGGCATCACGCCACTCTGTCCACTATAAAGTAGTCGGCATCACGCCACTCTGTACAATAAGATTAATTATTATTTCTAATTTATATTATTTAATAACTTAACCGCTGAAGGAATGAATGAATTCTTAAACCGGTTTAGTCTACAACTAGGCATTCTTAGTCTTCTCCCCGATGGCAACATTACGAACTCAGAGTGCAGGACATGTGTTGTATCATACATAATCTTATTTGCCTCCCTTAATATAGATTTTTCATATAGGGTCTGCAGATAAAGAGGTTCTGTTCTGCCCATGACCTTCATGGCCGTTCGAATAAGACGTCCGAGCCTAGCTTTCAAATGTACTGTTAAATTACTGTACCAGAGTTGTATTCCATAAGATATCACATTCTCCAATACAGCCTGATAAAACAACATCATAATACTGCTACTGACCCCATAAAGTCTCAGCCTTCTCAAAAAATACAGTCTTTGTTGTAGCCGAGTGCACAAGGTATCTATATGAGCCTGCCACGTAAGAGAACAGTCAATGTAAACACCCAGATATTTATAGGAGGACACTTGTGTGATAGGAACATCATGGATATAAATAGAGCTATGGTTTCCAATTGACTTTGGATCAAATATCATCTCTTCAGTTTTCTTCACATTTACAATCAGGTGGTTAGCATCACACCACTCTATAAACTGATTAATCTCAGAGCAGTAAGGCAAAATGTCTTGATCTTTATATAACAAACTCAGAATCGCAGTATCGTCACTAAATTTCACAATGTAATTGTTACTATTAATCCTCACACAACTGTTTGTATACAATGTGAAGAGAACTGGGGAGCTCACACACCCTTAAGGGGCTCCTGTACTAATCTCATGAGAGTCAGAGATCTTCCCATTAACCCTAACCCGTTGGGATCTATTTGTTAAAAAAGAAAAATACCATTTAATAATAAACGGATTTACATCCATCAATTTAAATTTCTCCAATAATAAATACGGTTGCAAAGTGTTAAAAGCTGAACTAAAATCAATAAAAAGTAAACGCGCATATGCCTTTGGATCATCCAAATGTTTAGATACAAGATGGGTAATACTTCCCACTGCATCATCCGTGCTCCTACCCTGCCTGTACGCAAACTGCCATGGATCTAGTTTTAACATAACTTCATTTTTTAATAAAGACACCATGTACTTCTCAAAACATTTCATTACTATTGATGTTAGTGCAACAGGTCTAAAATCATTATTCTTAGACGGATGTGGCTTTTTTGGAATTGGAATGATCACAGCTTTTTTCCAGAGCGCAGGAACTATATGTGAGTCCAATGAACATTGAAAGAGTGTACACCACACTGGAGTGAGTTCTGCAGCACAGGTTTTCAAAAGCTGTGAAGAGATCCCATCAGGTCCCTTCGATTTCTTAGTACATAGCTGCTGAAACATTGATTGCACCTTAGAACTATCTATTATTAATCTACTGCCCATATCGTCGTCGTCGGCGGCAGCCGTCCGTCTCGGGAGACGATGGGGTAGCTCGGTGTGTCTATCTGCACCGCCGGGAATGGCTGTGCAGACCAATTCTAGAGTGGCAGTCCTTGCCGCACTGGGCGCAGGAGAAGGGGGATGGCTGGTCAGGCTGCTGTTGCCGCTGCTTCCGCCTAGCTCTCTTTGCCACGGCAGTGTCGTTTCGTGCCGCTTCTGCTTTGATTGTTGCCTGCCGGACTGCTTGTCGCCAAGCGGAGCGATCATCAGCCAGGCTCTCCCATGCGCTGGGGGCAATGCCGCATTGCTTCAAGTCATTTTTGCAGACGTCTTTGAAGCGCAATTTGGGGCGCCCTGTGGTTCTGGTGCCTTCAACCAGCTCGCCGTAGAGGAGGTCTTTGGGGATGCGGCCTACGTCCATCCTCCTGACATGCCAAAGCCAACGCAGCCGTCTTTCGCTGAGCGTTGCATGCATACTGCTCATGTTGGCTCGTTCCAGCACCTCGGTGTTGGGGATCTTGTCCTGCCACTTGATATGCAGTATGCAACGCAGGCACCGCATGTGGAAGCTGTTGAGTTTCTTCTCGTGCTTTGCGTAGGTGGTCCATGACTCGCTGCCATAGAGGAGCGTACTGAGCACGCAGGCTTGGTACACGCGCAGTCTGGTCGTCTCAGTGAGGCTGGAGTTGTTCCACACTCGCTGATTCAACTTGGCCATGACTGCGGCTGCCTTGGCGATTCTGCTGTTGATCTCAGAGTCGATGGATAGCGAACTGGAGATCGTGGACCCAAGGTACGTGAAGTTCTCAACAACGTCCAGGCTGTACCCGTCGATGGCGGTGTTTGGAGGGGTCTCTGCTCCCTGTATCATGACGTTGGTCTTCTTCAGGCTGATGGTCAATCCAAACTCCTTGCAGGCGTGTGAGAGGCGGTTGACAAGCTGCTGAAGTCCGTCTGCCGTGTGTGAGGTCAAGGCTGCGTCATCAGCGAAGAGCATCTCACGGATGAGTACCCCTGTGACTTTGGTCTTGGCACGGAGACGGGCTATGTTGTAGAGCTTGCCGTCCGACCTGGTGCGGATGTAGACACCCTCGCTGCAGTCTTTGAAGGGGTATTGGAGGAGCATGGAGAAGAAGATACCAAATAGTGTGGGTGCGAGGACGCAGCCTTGTTTCACTCCGCTGCTGACTGGGAAGGCTTCGGATGTTGCGCCGTTGTAGCATACTGTGCTGTGCATATTCTCGTGGAAGGACGTGACCACTGCAAGCAGGTGTGGGGGGCAACCAATCTTCTGCAGCAACCTGAAGAGTCCGCTTCTGCTGACCAGATCAAACACCTTTGTGAGGTCGATGAAGGCGATGTAGAGTGGGATGTGCTGCTCCTGACACTTCTCCTGCAGCTGGCGTAGTGAGAAGATCATGTCTACTGTTGATCGGCCATCCCTGAAGCCGCACTGGGACTCGGGGTAGACGCGGGAGGCGAGGGTCTGCAGGCGGGCCAGAGCGACGCGGGCGAACACTTTGCCTACAATGCTGAGGAGGGAGATGCCCCGGTAGTTGTTGCAGTCACTACGGTCTCCCTTGTTCTTGTACAGGGTGACAATGTTAGCGTCTCGCATGTCCTGGGGGATGTAGCCCTGTTCCCAGCAGAGACAGAGGAGGTCGTGGAGTGGTTGTAGCAGGGCTGGTTTCCCGCTCTTTAGAACCTCTGGAGGGATTCCATCGCTCCCTGGCGCCTTCCTGCAGGCAAGGCAGTCGATGGCTTTGCTGAGCTCGTCCATGGTTGGTGGGGTATCTAGCTCCTCCATGACTGGTAGGTCTGGGATGGCGTTGAGAGCCGTGTCAGTCAACACGTTCAGCGTCGCGTATAGCTCGAGGTAGTGCTCCGTCCATCGCTTCATCTGCTTTTCCTGGTCGGTGATGACCTCGCCCGTCTTGGACTTGAGGGGGGCGGTCTTGGAGGGGGTTGGGCCTGTTGCCTTCTTGATGCCCTCGTACATCCCTCTTGCGTTTCCTGTCTCGGCAGCTCTCTGTATGCTGCTGCAGAGGTTTAGCCAGTAGGTGTTGGCGCAGTGGCGGGCGGTCTGCTGGGCTTTGTTCCTGGCAGTCCGGAGGGATTGTAGGGTACTAGGGCTTGGATTGGCCTTGTAGGCCAGAAGGGCTTTCCTCTTTGCCTCAGTCACGGGCTCCATTTCTTCCCAGTGGGCCTCGTACCAGTCGGCATTTTTCCGCTCCTTCTTCCCGTAGGCGGTGATGGCGGCGTTGTAAACCGCGTCGCGGAGGCGGGGCCACTTGGAGTCGATGGTGTCATCTGCTGACACTCCCTCGCTGAGGGCGTGTTCCAGCCTGCTGATGAACTGCTGGGTTTTCTCAGGATTGCTGGCGCAGCAGGCATTTATGCGTGGGCGACCCTTCTTCTTGGAGTGGTGCAACCTTTTGGGTGTAGTGCGCACCGTGTGCTATACTGCCCATATCATCTGTCAGAGAACCTATAACAGATCTGCATTTATCAGAGAAGTCATGAGTTTGAAACCGCAGATAGAAGTCATTGAGTTCATTAGCTTTCTGTAAATCGTCATTAGTATTCATAAGTGTACTATTTCTATCCATGTTAGTAACAACCTTCATTGTATCCCACATTTTTCTCGAATTTGAAGTGGAAAACTGGTGCTCAATGAAATCTTTCTGTCGCCCCCTTGCTTCTTTTATCTTTTGATTAAGCTCTTTTTGTATTATTTTCAACCCAGCAAGATCATGGTTTCTAAATGCGGCATTTTTCCTGTTGATACAACTCTTAATTTCTTTACTTATATAAGGTTTGTTGTTTGGATACATAATAAAAAAAATTTTAGTGAGTACATTGTCCACACAAAACTTGATACACTCCGTTAGTCACAGTAGTCGTATCAATGTCCATATCGTTAAAAACGTTCCAATCTGTGCAAAGGAAACAACCTTTGAGTCTCTCTATAGCATCGTCCGACCAAACTGTTACTTCCTTCATGCATGGTTTACTGCGTTTGAGCATAGTCCTGTATGTAGGAATAAGATGGATAGTATTGTGGTCAGAGTTAGCTAGCGGAGGTTTCACTCTGGCTTCATAAGCCTTTTTAATATTGCCATAGCACTTATCTAGGGTTCTGTCCTTTCTTGTCCCGCATTTTATATTTTGTTCGAAGCCAGGGAAGAACAGTTCCAGCATGCATTGATTAAAATCACCTAATATAAATACAGGAGCCTCTGGCGAGGCCTGTAATTGTTGGTGAACACAGTCCGCTATACACTTTGCTGCTTTAACTGCATTTCCGCTAGGAGGGACATAGACGGCACAAACGACGACGCTACCAAACTCCCTCGGTAGATAAAAAGGTCTCATTTTCAAGCACAGAACTTCAGCATCAGGACAACAGATTGTGTCCTTAATTGTGTACTGTTTACACCAAGCGTTACTCACATACACAGCCAGACCACCGCCTCTGATTTTCCCTGACTGGGCATTCCTATCCGCCCGCACCAGCGAGAATCCATCCAGCCCCAGAGCAGCGTCCGGAACATCCCGGTGCAGCCATGTTTCCGTAAACACCATCAAACTTGAAGTGCGATATTCAAAACATACTTTGGAGTTAGCTCGAAGTTCCTCCATTTTGCCATGCAGTGATCTGGCATTGCACAAAATCATCGATGGTAAGGGTGGTCTGTTTCCTCGTCGTCGGAGACGTTGCCGTATTCCACCTCGTTGCCCCCGTCTCCTGTGCCTTCTATTGCGTTCATTTGACGACCCCCCGCAAACAGGTAGATTCAAAGGAGGAGGCCCGGCATGGCGAAGCGCAAGCAGTGCGTCTCTGGTGTAACTAATTGACGTCCATAATGCCGCACCTGGGTGTGTTTGGCACTGTGCAAGGTATCCCCATACAGCAACCACTAGTCATAGCTGAACGAACATTGCCATCCTGGTATTGGCATAAAAACAGTCGCAATGTAACCTAAAACTAAAGAACTTAAAAGTAAAGAACTTATAACAAAAATAGAAATGGATAAAAAGAATAAAAAGAACAAACCACAAACAACAAATTGGTGCAGTAGAGCAAGAGCAAGAGCCCGGGTCGCGTGCAGAGCAGCGCCACCGGAAAGCTGTGTATATTGCATGTTTGTCCTCTGAATTTTAAAATCACCAAACATGAAAGATTATTGTTAATTCTCTGTTTGCTAGAGGCTAAGCGTGTGATAGCATGTACTTGGAAAAAAGAAGAAAGTCCCGGCGTGTCTCAATGGATAAAGGGGATGACCTCACACCTTGCCTTAGAAAAGATTACCTACTTTTTGAAAAACAAGCCAGATACCTTTTGGTCCATTTGGAAAGTGTTTTATAACTTTTTGGAGAGTCTAGATGGTGACTCCTTCGTGGAATTGATGGACATTGAGAGTATATAGACAAGTAGCCTATGTTATTGCTGTATGTTTTTTATTTATTTAATTTATTTTTATCTATTTTTATTTATTTATATTTTTTATTATTATTATTATTATTTTGTATCATTATTTTCACATTTTTAATTTATTTTTTATTCAGTTGTAATGGAAAATGGAAATGTTGTTTAAACTTGTGTGACAATTTTTGACAAATAAAATTTTTGTTTACAAAAAGAAAAAGAAAAGAAAGATCATGAGTATCAAATATGATCAACAGGCTTTTAGAAATGTTGAATTGTTCATCTCTCAATCATCACTGTATAGCATTATATGTTCTTAAACTACAGAGCTTTGATCATAAACTAAGCATAATCTTATTAAGACATATTATTGGCAGATATTGAGATTTATATGATTTTCATGCAAGTTATAAAGATCTCAGTAATTTATCTTCTTACTTTTTATCAATATCCACATAGTCTAAGTATCAGCATCTTCAGCAAATTGTATATTTTTGGTTTCCCCTCACAAACATTTATCGTAAACTAGGCTCGTTTATACCAAAATTTCCAGCACTTGACATGTCACGTTACTACAACTATTATGGCAATAGTATTAGTTACTATTGTACTTGTATACACTATTTAAAGGAAAGAGCATTTTAATTTAGTAAGCTTAGGAATAATTTATTTTAAAGATCTATTTCTGGTTTAATGTTATGAGTAATTATAACTGTGGGGTTTTTTTAAACTATGGTCATTTCTGTAAGGGTTTTCTGGCTGGCATCATGCTCTTCTGGCAGGTCGGTCTAGTTTCGGTGTCTCATGGGAAGTGACCCCACACACACACACACACACACACACATCAGTGATGACCAGAGAATAGAAGCTTTAAGCGGATCAGACACGTAATTGAAGCGCAACCGGAGCAGCAGGCCTGCAAGTGGAAATCCTGCACAGCTTATACGTACATTATGATGTCATTATGCTGCTGAGTGGAAATGAAGAGATCACAGAACTATAAAACACTGTATTAAAGGAGAACTCCGGCGCAAAATGAACCTGGGGTGTAATAACAGACAGTTCAATAATAATATACTTTATAAAGACAGAGTACCATCGCGGAGCCATCTTTGGAAAACAGTCTCGACCAGTCGAACCACGAACGCCAAAGATGGCTCCGCGATGGTACTCTGTCTTTATAAAGTATATTATTATTAAACTGTCTGTACACTTACAAAGTACTCAGTGCTTCGGTTTGTATGTAGAGACCCTCATTATGCTACCGTGTTAGTGTGGGGCTATTTTGAGCCTTGTTAGTGGTATTAACTAGCGATCTCTTTTTACTTATTATATGCCCCATATACTAGCGTTATAAGCTAAACAGTTTTTAGAGATAAAACTCTTTACACTCGATTATCATGAAAACAAATCCCAGAGAACAGTCGACTCAGTACCAATGTGTTATTACACCCGAGGTTCTTTTTGCGCCGGAGTTCTCCATTAAGCTACGGTGACAATTCAGGGCCAATTAGTAAAAAGTGTCTAAACCAGGGGTCTCCAGCACGTCGCTCGCGAGCTACCAGTAGCTCGTGGCCTGATTGGAGGTAACTCGTCAAGGGGCCGTTCACATATTGCGTCTTTTGCGCGCTCAAGTTCGTTATTTCAAATGTAGGAAGCTCATAATTGAAGCGACGCGCTCATTTTTGTCAGGCGCAGTGAGATGAAAAAATGCATTAGCTACTAAATCTTCTTTGTCATTGTAGAGAGTGCGGTGCATGGTTGCATAGCAACGACAGAAGCCACGGGAAAATCGGACCGAATTTTACTATTAATAATAAAAGATAAGCTAATGTGCATTGTAAACGTCAATAATTTATCTTTTTTGACTCATTCTTTTTATAAAAATGATTAAAAGGCTGAAATATGCAAGGTTTCTTTTTATAAATCTTTTTTGTCAAAACTTTATTTGAACTTGTAGGCTACATACTAGTAGATAACATGTCCAGTACTCCTTTAATATCTGGCCATCATTTTTAATGTTGTTATTTTAATGTTTATGTAAACAAAAAGTGCATATTAATGCTAATTATATTTGTAATTTGCTGTTTTTCGACATAAAACTTGGGGAATTGATTTTATTGTGTAGTAATAGTACTTTTTGAACAGGATTCTGTGATAACCGTGATCATTTTGGTCACTATAATCATGAAATGAAATTTCCATGCCATTTCATCTCTAGTTAAGATGCACTATAAAATAAACTATAATTATATTTTGTTTTTACAGTATAATTACAAATAAATACAAAGTACAATTTTCTTTAAAAAATGTATCTCTGATTCTGTTCTTTTCTGTGACATTTAAGGGTGACATATATGGGCCTACAAAAACTCTTTTAGATCCAAAACAGTTTAGATAGTTGTTAATATGAGAGTTATGAGACATTATTTAAGAGATTAAAGTATTGTATTACATGACTAGCTCTCGGCCACTATCTTTTTTTAAAAAGTAGCTCTCAAATGAAAAAAGGTTGGAGACCCCTGGTCTAAACACATCTTTTAGTCTTTCAAATATCTGTAATGAAATAAAATCAGCCTGTAGTACACAATAAAAAACAATGTATCAGATGGTAATACCAAAGTGTATTAATATACATGGTTGTGAATGACCATAACACAAATGTATTTACATACACCAAAAAAATCTATCCACCAAGGTTGTTGATGAATGAACATTGGTTGTTTATGCATGCATTGTTGGAAATGTATGAACTAAAAAAATAATATACCTTGATTGCAATACAAGTCACTTTGGATAAAAGCATATGCCAAATGTTTATGTAAAAACCAAGGTAAATTTAAAAAAAAACATGGTAGTACCATATGATACATTTCCGTAAGTGTATTACATATTATCGTGAAACAACCAAAAACATTCAATATAGTTCTGATTAATTACCTTATTCTTATACCACGGTATTTGCACGCTACTCTAAAATACTTCATGGAACACCAATGTAGACAGCATATGAATATGAATGAATATTCCCCCACAAATGTTTACATATTAAAAAAACAAGGTAAATACAAAATAAAAAACATTTCTGTAAGTGCACCACATAGCCTATATTACTTATTATCATGAAACATAACCAAAAACCATTCAAAAGTTCTGAATGATTATACCGCGGTATTTGCACGCTACTCTAAAGTACTTCACGGAATAGCAAAGTAGACAGCATAGTATTTACCATAGTACTTGCACTGAAATAACAGATTCATGTAGTAAATTATTTACGTGAATCATTAATATTAGTTCATACATATAACGTTATCCCCCATTGTGAATGTCAAAAATGCGCGTTATGATGGAATTTCCATAATGAGCTTATTGTTATTGGAGGATAAACTTGGACTTATATAGAGCAGATGGATATTAAACATGAGCAGGTTGGACTCACCCAACAGTAAAGCGATGAACGTAATCCACCACGGTGCCATTCTGCCCTGATCTCCAAAATACAGTCGCGTTTACACCGATTTACAGTACAAACACATGTTTGTTAGTGTGTGATATCCTCGGGCTGGAGCTATGTCGAATATTCATTTAGTCACTGACTAGCAGTAAATAAACTAGCACGCCATCAAACAAGAGCGAGCTGACCACAAACACGAGCTTTAAACCGCGGATTATATCCCACAGAGGGCGTGTTATTAAACCATAATCACTGCAACTGCGCAAACGTTTCGCTGTTATCCCTCTTTAAACATTACTATTTTCCCTCGCAATCCCATCTTCCAAACGATTTAATACATAAATTAGGCGGTTGACTGAAAGTAGTGCATCACGTCACGCGCAGGCAGACAGACGCTCAACTGTCTACTCACTCACTGTCCAGTCACGTGTCTCAGCGCGGAGGAACACAACCAATAAGAGGTCAAAGCGAAGAGATTAATAGCTTTGGTCAAATCAATGTTTAAATCTAGGCCAATTCTTCCCATGGCGCGAAAATTATAACGACAACATATTTAATATTATATAATATGAATCCCCATTTATTTACTTGTTTATCTACTTATTCATTTACATTGTTTTTTTTATTCACAATCGCATCTTTAATATTTTTATTTACCTTATGTATTTTATCTGTATACCGTAGTTCCTTTATTGTACATGCTTAGACAATATTATAAAGCTTTGCTGACTCCTGCATTGCTCCAGGATTAGCTGGAAACATCATAAAGACAAATCCTCATTTGAATCACATTCAAATTAATACAATAATTGTATTACTAAATAATGTAATGGCAAGGTGGTACAAAAGCGCTTCTAAAGTGGAAAATTGGTATATTTACACAGACTGATTAATGCTGCTCAGAAGTGGCATAAATGCATTTACATCGCAATTTTAATGTTAATGTTACACAATTTTGAAACAAAACAAAAATCCATTACTAACAACCAAAGAGATCTTTATCTTTATTACTAATATCATTTGATCCTAAAATGAATCAAAATTATATAATTTATATTCAACTGAAATATTGAATTTTACAATAATTTTCTTTCTGTCACTTTTGATAAACCCAACTACTGTAGTTACCAAATACATATCTATGGCTCCACCTAGTGGAGAAACAATTATTTGCTCATTAAAGGACAAAAATTCAACCTCAGATTTGTAGTTTACAAAACTGTCTTCTGTCCCATGTTATTAAATCAGTGGTTTTTATATTTTGTTGATGCAAAGTTATTTCTAAACCAAACGTAATGTTTGAATAGCCTAATGAAGTTAGCTGAGCTCACATTGCATATAATTAGTGATTTAAACAAACCTAAGTATCCTATTTAACGTTTGCCTTGCGGGATATAAAACAAAATGGTGTGAAAATCCCATTCACCTACAAAATGCATCGATCATAACCACGTCATACTGTAGAAACTTTTTTAGACTAATAAAGGTAAACAACCTGTCACTGAGCGACTACAACATCATAGTAACCTCATAGCAACGCTAAAAACCAATCAGAAAACCCCAACAACCGCACAGCAACGTTAGAAACCAATCAGAACACCCCAACAACCGCACAGCAACGCTAAAAACCAATCAGAACACCTAAATACCGTTTTGAAACGCACTAAAACCGCTTCAGCAAGAATATAGCAACATCTTAGCCAATCACAACAACGCATACATTTTTTTTTGCCCGAGGCTAATGATTTTCCTCAGAAAATGTACTATTTTTGTATTGTTTATTTTAGATATATATGTTTTAAAGTAAAGTTTTTGTCGTTTCTTTCGTTCTCTGTTTCTTTATGTTTGTGTGCAGCTCTCATGTCTCCTCAGCGGGGCAGCATTGTGTTTCATCATGATCTGCCTTCATAGAAAATGACTGCTAAACCATTTATTGTTGGTCATTATTAATCTTACTACAATGTGGTGCTCAAATAGAAATAAAAAACTACCCTGCTTAATTAAATAATTAAACGTTTAATTAAACATAATTCTTTACAATAATTTTGTAAGCTCTACTAAATCCCATTTAAAGTTATAATGTGGGTAACACTTGATTTCAACATAGTAAATATTCTACTAACGTTAACTATAAGTAACTTTGCAACTACATGTCAACTAGCAGTCATTAAAGTATAAGTAGACTTTCTGCTTAATATCTGCTAACACTTTGTAGCAGTAGACTGCTAACAGTCTACTAGTCTAACAGGAGTTAGTTGACGTAAAGAGGAGAATCGAAATAAAGTGTAAGCATAATGTGTTTAATCCTGCATGTGTGCATTAAGCCACTATAATGATACAATTTCTTTGCATTGAGCTCCTGTATCCATGTATAAATGATTCCTTCACTAAGAGTGCCATACCATCTCATTTATCAAGCTTTAATCTGAACATTTGATGAGCTGTTCACTGCCGTCTGAATTATTGATGTAATTGCCATTGCTGAATGACTTTACTATGAACCACCACTGCAGGCAATTTATTTCATCAAAACTCCATTGAGCTCAAAACACACACACACACACACACACACACACACACACACACACACACACACACACACACGTTCTCTGCAGCCTTGGCCCCGTCTGTAGATTCGATTTTGTGGCTTCACCAGGAGCCAAAATCATCAGCAGATTCTGTGTATCTTATAAGAAGTCGAGTAAAGTTATATGAACAATTTTTTCCTTCCCCCAATATGCTGTGTTTCCTTTTTTGTGTGTGTTTTGATCCCGGCTCTTGTGGCGGGCCCTTCTGTGGTGAGGCGCGGGCTGGAGTGGCGCTGCCGTGTTATTTTTGGCGGCCGTGGCGGTTGGTGGCTCTCGAGATGGAGTGGATCATTCCGGATCCAAACCCAGGCTGTTTAAGGGAATTCTCATCTGTAATGATCAGCGTCATTATGGGCTCACACTAACTGCAGGACGAGCCTCGTGTGTTAATTTCAGCACGTCCCTCAACAACACTCATGAGTCTTAACATAATGAAGACAAAGTCTTCTTAAAGAGGAAACAAAATATAATTTTAGACTGGATGGAATTGAAATATTTATCATTGATATAAAATTTTGTATATTTTCATATTAAATTTAGCTAAAAATTTCTATGTAATACTACTAGTATTATGTAGTGCTGTCAAATCGATTAATCGCGATTAATTGCATAAAATATATGTGTATATATATGTGTGTGTGTGTGTGTATATATATATATATATATATATATATATATCCTACATATCTTTACAAACTTTTATGTTAGATGCGATTAATCGTGATTAATCAATTTGACAGCAAAAGTAATTTGTTGTGTTTAGTTTTTTATACATATGTCTATATACAGTAGTTTTATGAATGTTTTGTTTCAGGATTAGTAATAATTATTTTAGTTCTTCAAGTTAAACTAAACAAAAATGAGAAATGTTGATAAAATGAGATAAAATGAGTTTCTGTATTTTTATAATTGATTTTGTTTCAGTTTATTTTTATTTTATTTAGATTAAAACCATTTTTTTTTATTAATGATTCTAGTTTTAGTTTTAGTTTATAATAATGACACTGAAAAGAAAAGATAAATCATGTTGCTCAGCCATAGTTTCAGGAAATAGTGTTTTACATTTACATGTTATAAAACTGAACATTAAAAAGTTTTATGTACCTCTGACCTCCAGGGGGTCAATGGATGGATGCATGGTTGAAAAACCTGGTTTTGTTTTTATTATACTCTTGGGACTTTTTTGTAAATGTTTGCATAATATTAACTTACTTTTAAAATAGAAGACTGCAAATAGGTTCTCAGTGTTTCATCCCTCTGATGCGTTACGCCTCATGTTTTGATTGTTGAACTAGAACCGTTTAACAGAGTGAATGAAGATGGTCTCCTCACAAGCAAAGTATATTTTTGCAGTACCGACACTCAAATAAACACAAAGAGGAAGGCTTCTGACCAGCGTAACGCGGCACATGCTAGGTCAAGCGTTGCAGTTGTTTAAAGTCAGTCTTGCTATTAGAAGCCAAACTGCTTTGTGCAGCGTTGAGCATTTTTCATCCTCCCATTACGTGCTGTAACATCATGTTAAAATGTCTCTCTAACCACTCTTGGCTTTAAATGAGAGAATGAGATGATTTCAGTTTATATATTTATTTTTGGTGGTGAACGCGCGTAAATGCATGTAAAGTCTGCATGCTTGTGTGTGCGCGCAACAGCGTGCATGATGCCAAACAGTTGCATCGAGTGTGTGCATGTGTGTATCAGGTTATATGCATGATGGCGCACACTTGTGTGTGTATGTGTGAGTGAGTTTGTGTGTTGTTAACCCACAAAGATATTTCAATTTCTGCTGGATATTAAAGAAGCATGCGGTGCCAGCGGGTGAGTTTAGGGGGGCGTTGTGGCCTCATGGTCAGGGCCCCTGCCGGACACACTGGCGCCTCTTTCTGGAGGACTTCAGAACCACCACACTCCTCCACCAGAACCCTGCCAACCCAAATCACTCACTTTAACATCCCTCTATTTCTCTCTCTCTCTCTCTCTCCCTCGCACACTTTGAGGCTCTCTCTAAAGCTATTTTCCTATCAAATTTTAATTTCTCTGAACGTTTGTTTATGCAGTTTTCTCCTAATGCGCTTTCAGAAAATCCAAAGATTGCTTGTGCAATTGTAAAATATCATACCAATATAGCAACCAAATTAATGTTTTCGTATAGCTTTGTCTTCACAAAACAGTCTGGAGTGTCTGTTTAGATCAGAACATGTTCAACCTTTTATATTTGATGTGCACATTCTCATTTCTTAATTTTCAGTTCATATTTCTCTGTCTGATAGCAGATTGTTTATTGTTTGCAGTGGAAATGAATTAAATGGGAATGCCTCAATCATTAAGTTAACAAGGCAAAACATGTTGTCATCTTAACGTAATATTTCAATGTTAATAAAGATAATTGCGAATTTTTACCTCACAATTGCGAGTTTGCATCTTGTAATTTTGACTTTTTATATCAGAATTGCGTCATACAAAGTCGCAATTGCGAGAATTGCAAGTTTATTTTGTGCAATTCTGAGATAAAAAGTCAAAATTGCGAGATGTAAACACGCAATCGTGAGAAAAAGTCAGAATTGTGAGATAAGAAGTCGCAATTACCTATTTTTCTGTCAGAAACTTTTTTTAAACAAGCTTCCATACAATGTGCTGAAGTCTGAACAACTCATAAAGTTTAAATAACAATGATTTTAACATTGGACATGATTTCACTTGTTGACAACAAAAGGTTTAAGACACTGGGGTGACAAATTTTTTTTTAAGTTGACTCAACAAATATATATATATATACTTTTTTTGTACAGTGTATTCACTAAAAGAAGACAAAAGGAAAAAGAAAGTCAAATGTTCATTAAGTGAATACAGCGGACATAGATGAGTGTAAAACAACAAGGAAGTATTAAACAGAATTATAAACTTAAGGAATTAAGAGTGGATGTCTATTTTGAAATGTCACAGCTCATTTCCCCAACTTCCATTTCTTTCTTTTTTTCTGGAAGCAATTTGTCATCCAGGGGACATTTAATAGGGAACATATTATCTTTTTACAGGGGCATGGAGTCTGCCACAGCCTGCCCACAGTTCCTATAAACAGAATTGGTCCATTTAGTGGTGCGTTTGATACGTTTCAGGGCAGCAGCGAGCTCAGTTACAGACTGGAGCCCGTAAAGACAGCCATGAAAGACCCAGATAAGTGCTTCTATTCACCAGCCCGTTGCCAACACAGTTAATTTAAATGAGCTAATGATGATCAATCTTCATTTGTGTTGCCAAACTGAATACTCTCTTTCCTTTTTCTTAATCAGTTTTCCATCTGACCCTCCCTGACCTGGGATTCTTGTTTTAGGTTACCAGGTTTTCTCTCTTCTTCCCCTTCATCATCTGTTTTGCAGCAGAGCCCGAGGCATCGTCACACACACACACACACACACACACCCCTCACCAGAACTAAAACAATGAAGTGCTCACCTGCGCACACCTGTGACCCTTTCCTGTGAAAGCCTCTCCCGCTCCCGAGGGCGTCCGACGGGAAATAAAGGCCATTGTAGATTAGTGTAAAGGCCATTGTAGATTAGTGTAAAGGCCATTGTCACTCACCGCTTTAATCAATTCTTCTGCAAATGCATGCAAACAAAATCCTTCGTTCTGTTTAATTAGTGCTGTTTGCTAAGTCCTTCATTGCTCATATATACTTTAGAGCAGAGGTATTCAATTACAGTTCCAAGAGCTCCGGACAATACTTTTTTTTTGGAACAGTTGTACATTTCCATTGGGAAAGCCGTAAAAGAAAAAACCCTGAACACTCAAAATAGTAATTAAGATGTGAACTGAGTGCTCATAGAGCAAAGCAGTGGTTTTGACCAATATTTACCAAAAAAAGTAAACTGAATATAAAAAAGTGAGATCAGATGTTTCATCAAGATATTATTCTTATTATTATTATATTTGGACGTCATGTGTAAGAAAAATATTAACCTTTTTATATTTTGCTCAAAGAAAGTAATAAACTACTAAAAACAAACAACGTACATAATCTAATAATTAAAATTCTCATCATGGGTGCAAACATACACCCTAAATAACTTTCCAAAGTATAACATTGTTTATTTTGAAATGCTCTGAATATGCTGATGTAGAGGGAAAACCCCCGAAATGACTTGTCAGCAACGGTTGGAGTCATCTGTATGACATATAAAAATGACTGTATTTGCTGTATTCTCGTTTTCTGCAGCGTTTTCGCAGAAGTATAGGCTAGGCCTTTTTAAAATAACCGCGTCATCTATGGCTCTTCACGTTTTGCCTCTGGATAAAAGTAGGCCTATTATATATAAAGCTCCAAAAGATCATTACCATAAACGGCTCTGATATGTGACGGTGAACCGCTCTGTTGTTTGACGCGCCGAAACGGTAAAATGGCGTAATTTGAATATTCCCGCTATTTCCGGGTTTTCAAAACCCAAACTTGGTGTTCTGGTCATTTTGACCCACATTGGTTTTTAGGCGGTTAACTTATGACTTTTTCTCATTTAGCTACATGCATGCAAATTTTCAACACTCTAATGTGTTGTGGAATGTGTGTTCAAAATTTCAATTATTTTCATGTACATTGTTATGTTAATTTCTCAATACCCTCTAAGAGTGTTAGAGGCTGCTTTATGCTTTTATCCAAAGAAATTTGTACATTGATGGCGTGCATTTTTTCCGTAGGCCTACCAGTTTACTGAATCGAACTCATGATCGTAGCACTGCTATACCATAATGTCTGAGCTTCAGTGTTTCCGAAAATGTAAAAAATAGTTACAATAGGGTTTATACAATTTACAGAATGTTAAACACATGTTAAATACATGCAGTTTACTATCAATGTTAAAGGTATACTTTTTGTACCAGATTTTGTTGTTGTTAAAACTGGGATTTTTGGTGAATTATTTACTCTATGGTAAATTTGACATAATACTATTATGACAACACAATACTTCCGCATGCAACTCATTCCACACTGTTTGTGCTTCCTAAAAAAGCCCTCAGAACACCTTAGTAACGTATTGCAATGCCCTGGCAAGCACTCACAACAAGTCATGCTCAAGAAATGGTAAAAATCTTTAACCAGTGACTGGGAGGAGTTTGTGCTTCCCTCTCTTTCTCTCATGGTTCTGAGTATATTTATCTTTTTATGGCTTCACTCGAGGCAGATCCTCGTCTTTCTTTTTTCTCTCTCCCTCCAACATAAAGATATATAAATAAAACAAGGTTACCGCCACCACAGGGGAGTATAAAAGTACAAAAATAATAGTCAGAAGCCACGGACCCTCCTGTACCCCCCATATAACGCTCCTGCACCCCCACCCACGGACACACACCCCACCCAACCCTCCGCCCGTGTGTTTAAAGCTGCGGACGAGACCGCCAGCCCACTTCAGACCACCGTAAACATGTCAGGCCCTGATGACAGAGCCGGCCCCGGGACGCTTTATACCAACTGACCTCAACTCCAGCTCATTAGAGCCAGTAAATTAGAAACATACATCCCGAGGAGTAAAAGAGGAGTCGGATGAGAAGAGAGCTCACTATATGAAGACAGATGCATGTATTTGATCATCTAAATGTAGGCCCGTGTCTGCAATGCTTCCGCAATTCACAGCTTTTGCTATTGCATCGTTTCATAGTTGCATCTCAGAATAATTTAGACAGACACAGGAAAAGTTCATTGCACTATTCCAAAGTCTTTACTAGATAAAAAATTATAAAAAATTAAACCATGTTGTCGCCATCCTGTCACTTAAGATTGTGAACGCAGAACATTCTAACAATGTAAGCGAGAAATGTTTACAATTTAATCTTCAATTTCACAAAAAAATAAGGTTTATAAAAACTAAAAATAAATGCACATTAGGCATACTTAAGTAATTTGTAAAGATAAAAAAAGAGAAATTTCAAGTTCTACCTCATGAGTACTGTAATAAAATAAAATGAAACAAACTAAAAACCAAACAAAACAAATAAAAGCACTCAGAGGACTTGATCATTTCCTTACACTCTTTAATTCATTGGTCAGTCAAATAATGGAGCTTCTCCTCTAAATAAAATAAATACATAAATAATAAAAAAGAAGTCTTGCAATTCCATATGCAAACATGTTGACACCGTCCTGTCATTTAAGATTCTGAATGCTCAACATTCTAACAATGTAAGTGGCAAATTATAAAACTTTAAATCTTAAAGGTTTATAAAAAACCCAAAAAGATAGACATTAGTCACACCTATTGCTGAGCTGAACTTATTGGAGAAAATTTTAAAAAATAAAAATGAGAAATTTCAAGTGCCGCCTCACTTTTATTTATTATATTGTAATAAAATATAATAAAAAAATAAAAATAAAAAAAAGGAAGAAGTCTAATTTCAACATGTTGACGCCATGATGTCACTTTAGATTCCGAACGCGAAACATTCTGACAATATAAGTGGGAGATTTTCACACTTAATCTTGAATTTCATAAAAATACAAGATTTATAAAAAATAAAAATAAAAACGATTGGAGAGCTGATTTAATTGCATAAAGAATAAAAATGAGATATTTCAAGTGCTGTATAAAATAAAATAAAATAAATGAGAAACCCTCAGTGTATAAGGACATGAGTGAGTTGAGTGGTCAGTCAGTCTCCTCACAGCTTCTGTAGGCCGTCCTGCGGGGGTAATTGTCCAGTGGGGGGGGCAGATGGGGGTAATTGTCCAGTGGTGGGGCTGTTGGGGGTAATTGGTTCTCGCAGACAGCGGGGGAGTTTAATTTACTTCTGAGAGACTCTTTGTGTTGACTGAGAGCTCTGCTTTGTTAGTGCTGCAAAAACTAATTAAAGCATTTGTTGAGCCATAGGATGCACAACTGAAGCAGCAGGAGCAAAGAGCAACGCAACCCCAAGAAAGTTATATAAACTAATATTATATATGCACATGAGGAAAAGATCCATTTTTATATCCTTTCCCCTCTGCAAACCATTACTCACAGGCCGAACATTCAAAGCAATGACACTTCATTGTTGGAGAAAAAAGGTTTTACTCACACTTTGTGGTCGACTTATTCTGAGCATTCATACATTTGATTTATGGCATCCCACATGCAGCGTTTCTGGATTCAATATCCTGGTGTGACACTAGTGCGTTTTCAAGCCAAACCTCACAACAGGACATGGCTGAACATAAAGTTGTTTTCTTGCAATTATTATTATTTTTACACAAACAGTACTGTATATCCGCAGTCTTTCAGATGGTTAGATGTCTTTTTTAGTATAGCCTATTAAAAACAGATGCACTGAATCTCACAAAAACAAGCCGTATTTCAAACTAAAATAAAATAAATACAAAAAGGTTTTGCATTTTAACCCCCCCCCCCAATACATCCTTACTGTAATGCTTTTTGAAGTTTTTCATTTGATTATTTTCAGAGATGATTCTTATGACTGTTACACATTTTGTATTGCAGTAAAAATACTAAATTTACATCAATTAACAGATAAATGAGACCATGATGTATAAATACTTTAATACTTTACCATTGACTTTATCATATCAATATATATATATATACTGTATTACAGCAATGATAAATGTGCTTAAATGCAAAAAAAATTATAAAATGAAGCTTAATTTTGGTTATGGAAAATATTCCTCTTTCTTTCTTTTGATTTTAAGCTGAAATAGAACCTAGTAATATTCTTGAAATATTTTGTGAAATTCACACAAATAATACTAATAAAAAACCTACAGATGTTGTAAAGCCAACATGATTTGTGGTCAGTTTGACTTATATCTATAATCAATTCATCGAAATCTATACCACTGATCTCAAAAGATTAAGTTTCCTATGTCTTTCCTAAGATTTAAATGTTTTTTGAGTAAAAGATTCAGACTCAGAAAAAATCAAAAGAACTTCAAATTGATCTGTCAAAATAAAAAATAAATAAAACCATCACATGAATGAGAAGACTTAATTTATTCATAAATGACTTCCTTCATGGTTTCCCTCCATTCAGCAAAACCAGTGAAACACAACATTCATAATTTAAAACATAAATTAGATTTGATGTAAATAGGAAATTAAATTAAACAATGATAAGCGACAGGACCAATAATGACAGAAGAATAGGGTTCACTGTACACCAGATTGCCTCCTAAACTGAAGATCAAAGTAGTGAGTCCTCAAGAAAGTGTTTTAAGACACACAGGATTAAAAAATAAAAAAAATAAATCAATTTTAATTAAATAAAAAACGATCACAAGGACGAAATGTGCATCGATTGGAAGCCCAAATGTCTCAATCTGCTGAACGCTGGGCTTCTAATACAGCCTCCTCTGAAAGTTGACGAAAAGAAGGAAAGGTAAAACAAATTAATTCAATCATTAAAATCTTTAAAAATACTCCTCACTCCAGACAAACATGTGTCTGAAGTTCTTGTGTAAAAGTTTATCTTTCAAAACCTGCCAGTCTAGAAAATGTGTTCATGATACATTGCTCTCTGTGGAGCACTTTCAACTAGTTACTAAAAAAACAGTTAGTAAAATATATATTTATACACCCAGTCAAAAGTTTTGGATTGGTAAGATTTTTAATGTTTTTAAAAGAAGTCTCTTCTGCTCACCAAGGCTGCATTTATTTGATAAAGAACAAACAGTAATATTGTTAAATATTATGACAATATAAAATAACTGTTTTCTATTTTATATATTTTAAAATGTAATTTATTTCTGTGATCAAAGCTGAATTTTCAGCATCATTACTCCAGTCTTCAGTGTCACATGATCCTTCCGAAATCACTATAATATGATGATTGATGCTCAAAAAACATTCATTATTATTATCAGTGTTGGAAACAGATTCTCTGATGAATAGAAAGTTCAAAATAACAGCATTTATTTGAAATACGATTTTTTGTTACATTATAAATGTCTTTAATGTCACTTTTGGTCAATTTAATTCATCTTTGATGAATAAAAGTATTGATTTCTTTTATTTATTTCCCCCCAAAAATAAAATATAAATTCTTACTGACCCCAAACTTTTGAACGGTAGTGTTCTGTTTAATGTTACAAAAGCTTCTATTTCAAATAAATGCTGTTCTTTTGAACGTTCCATTCATCAAAGAATCCTGAAAAAATCCTGTACACAACAGTTGTGTTCAACTTTGATAATAATCATAAATGTTTCTTGAGCATCAAATCATCATATTATACTGATTTCTGAAGGATCATGTGACACTGAAGACTGGAGTAATGATGGTGAAAATTCAGCTTTGATCACAGGAATAAATTACACTTTACTATATATTCACATAGAAAACAGCTGTTTTACATTGTAAAAATATTTCACAATTTTTAGTATTTTTAATCAAATAAATGCAGCCTTGGTGAGCAAAATAAACTTCTTTTAAAAACATAAAAAATCGTACCGATCCAAACCTTTTGTCGGGTAGTGTGATATTATTTTTTTGCACAGGTTTTTTACGCAGCTTAGCACCAGTAGCTCCACTCGTCAGAGTCTTCATCCAGCGGTTATCGTTTATATCTCCAGAAGCCCGCTACTGTTGTCCACACCATTCCCTGTGTTGCTCTTTTCCTCTCCACCGACTATAGGATCCTGCATCCCAGCGACGGGATCCACTTTACCAGAATCCGTCGGCTCCTCGGTTCCTCTTGTCTCGACCTCTTCTTCCGGCCCTTTCCCTTGCATGCTAGTTTCAGTGTGCGTCTTCTGGTGTTTGCTGAGGTGGTCGCTACGAGTGAAGCGCTTATTGCACAGGAGACACGTGAACTTCTTTTCTCGAGTGTGTGTGCGTACGTGGCGCTCGAGTTCGTCGGAGCGAGTGAAGCGTTTTCCACAGAACAACCAGTTGCACACGAAGGGTCGTTCGCCCGTGTGCCAACGAAGATGAGCTTTTAGATGCGAAGCTTTTCCGTAGACTTTTCCGCAACCGGGAATGTGGCAGCTGTGAACGGGTTTCTTGCGTAGGGATGCGGCGGACGCTCCAAGCCTTTCAAGCTCCTGGCAATTCGGACAATCACACGAAGACCTGCCAGTGGAGGAGCCGCCGGTGTATCCGCCCGAGCCTCGAGTTGGTTTGATCCCCATTGGATTGTCAAGCATTCCAGATGTGGATACAGGCTTGGGTTTGTACATGTCCTGGGGGATCATGTGCTGTGAGGACTGGAGCAAATGTGAAGATGAACTCAACCCTACGGATGAGTACTGCGCTGGATTGAGAGGTGTAAAATCAGGAGTGTAGCTTTGCATCTGTGGATTTAGGGATGCTTGCGGAGCCACCGGTTGCAATGGCGCTTGGAGGCTTTCAGGTTGAGGTTGCCCAGCGCTAAGCCAGTTTGAGTTGGTGTGGACGTCCCACCAAGAAGAAGTGGCGTTCGCAGGAGAGCCTGTGATCCCGGAATGGATGCTCTTGTACCATGAGCCGTATGGATGCGTCATGTCTAAGTAAGTGTTGACACTTGCAAGGCAGTCCGCTGTAGCTTTGGTCCCCAAGAGCGAAGGGTCCTGAGAGGCACTCGAGGTCTGGAAAGTGGAGAACGGGTTGTATTCTGAGCCGTACGCTCCCGTAGGAGCCGGAGGAGGGCTTCCGGTTGGCGTTAGCAAACCACCGGCGGAGCTGAAGGAGCCGCTGTAAGTGTCCGCGACGCCATCATTACCTCGTCCATTTTTAGGACTCTGGAGTTCAGAAGTCATGCTGTAGGCTTTCCTTATTGGTGCTGTGCTTCCCGCTTTACCAGGTGTTGCAGAGTCTCGGACTGGACTGGTGCTCCCAAATTTATTGCAGGTTGCGGTTAGCATAGCCAAGGGACTGGATCCATAACGTGTTTCCTCCTGCGAAGAGAACGAAAGCGCTGATCAGAAACGAGGCAACAGGTTTGTTAAAACTATACTTTTTAATGCATTGAAGTAGTGCGTAAAACATCCTTCCTGTGCTATTAGTCTAGACAGAAATATGCACCACCACTGAAAACACAATAATTAATGTCACCACACATGGAGTTCCTGTTTGACATGTTTACATCTCCATAGTGATCATCCGTTCGTGAAAAACAAGCAAGAGATTTTCAACAATACCATTTTGTTAAGAAGAATAAACAATTGTTTCGTTTAAAACACTCTAATTATGTTGTCAATCATAGTGTCAACTGCGCATTTAAACATTCATGAGAATGAAAAATAAGCAATAATCAACATAAATATATGTCAATGATTTAGAGATCAGAGATGTTCAATCACTTCAAGCTGATCTAAACATGATCCCGCAAGTATTTAACAGGCTTAATGCCAGTGCATGAACACAGCTGCAGAAAAACATGTGGTAACCATGTTTACACTTAATTCAATATTGAATGACATTTTTTTTTTTTTTTACAGTTAAATTAAAGTAGTGATCGGATTTTTAAGATAACCTCAACCCTAACATAAGATTTTAAGTTGAAATGTCACCTTAAAGTCACAGACTATGGTTGGACTTAGCTTTATTTGGAATGGCAGTGGTCTACCCCATTTTCCGTTGGGAAGTGATGATAAATTAATGAGTAAGGCACAATGTGTGCATGTGCAATGATATTTCCCGCTGAGTGTGTGTGGTTCATCTTGGCACAAGTTCTGCTCCCGTTTCCAGGTTAATTGCTCCCTACTACCATGTGGAGCTTACATTTGATGCCTGAATCCAAAACCATTGCCGCAAGAGTTTTATGTCTAAGAGTTTTTTCATATTTCACTGTCTAGGTTACAGGCTGGCTTATATTGATTGTCTCGTAACAAACTACACTCTAAACAATAAAGATTCCTCAATGGTTCTTAAGTTTAGCTTCTTTTGTTTTTGCTCTATGGGGTTCATTATAGGTCATTCAGATCAGTGAGTTCTTTAAAACACCATAACAACTAGGCAACAGAATAAGTTAATTGAGGAACTTTAAAAGTTTCTTCAGTTAATGCAAAACCTTCAATGATTCTAACTGGAACATAAGAGTGGATAGAATCCACTTCTTCTTGACAACATGGACTGAATTTCAGGTTTTCTTTCTATACACTTACTATGACATCATTCTACTTTTAATATCTAATTGAAACTAGCCAATAACTTTTAAGTGAGTAACCTGAATCAGACGACCCTTATCTGAACAACTCACCCATAAAGTGTTAATTCAAACAACCTTGTTTTGTTATGCGCCTGTATAAGTTCAATTGACACACACATACAAATATTTGTAGAATTCCGATTTCTAGGCTAAAAGCAAACTAATAACATACATAGGCAAGCCTTAGATCAGATTATGTATTCCATACCTCCAGAATCGACGCGGCCATCCCGGAGGAAAAGCAGTCCTGTGAAGTTCAGTCCCAAAAGCAGGAGAGAGAAGCTCAAAACTGAAGCTCTGACTGAAATAAACTCCGTATACGAGCGCAGCGACTCTCCTATGAGGATCCCGGGAGACCCGCCTCCTAATGACCGGAGAGAGAGAGAGAGAGAGAGAGAGAGAGAGAGACTCCTAATTAGATATAAACTCGCAATTCTTCGAATAACTTTATTTTGTCAGAATTGTGAAAAATAAATGTGCAGTTCCGAGTTATAAAGAAGAATGCGAGATATAAACTCGCAATTCTGAGGGAAAAAAGTCAAAATTATGGGATAAAAAGTCGCGATTACCTTTAAAAAAATTTTTTTTTTTAAATTCCGTGTCGGAAACAAGTTCCATCCGTAAGAACTCTCTCAAAAGAATTCAAATAAAAAGTTATGGGTCTCAAAAGTATGTACCCTTATATAGGCTACATATCTCTAAAGAGTTTTCAAACAAGGTTAAAAGTTATAATCAAAAGTTAAAATGCGCTAATACATGCTCACGAACAGAAATAACATTAGCATTAAGAGGTAAACATAGCAACAGCTGCTCGATCGCTGGTCTGATTCGAACATTCAGGAGACTACTGTAATTACATTATTATTGATTAACATAGGCTGATTTTATAAATATACGTTGTTTTGTTTACTTTGTTTAATATGTTCACATTCACATAACACACAAAAGTTGTCATAATGGACTATGTTGCCTACAGTAGCCTATATATATATATATATATATCAGCCAAATATTACACAAATGGTTCTTTTTTTATCAGTGGTTTTGCATGTTGGTTTTACATAGCTCAAAACTGTGTTCATTTCCAGGGCACTGCAAAAAACTGACTTAAATTCAATCCATCATATATACACACACATTACATGTAGCCATTATGTACACACACATTATATATTGTGTGTGAGTGTGTGTAAAGTTGATATGCTTTGGCAATGTACTTTTTTATAGGCTAGAGCAAAGCTTTTTACATTTTGAAAGGGAGCAACATTTGTCAATATACTACTTCATATGCAAATGTTGTGATGTGTGCTTGAGTCTCCATATTGTCATTGTAAATAAAATTATCGTACATGTTGAACTAAGTGAAGGGTAAAATTATTTCAGTAAAAGACAACTACATCACTTCTTAAAGTCAAAAATGGTAATGTTTTTTATTTTATTTTTCAAAAACTATGTGAATATGAGGATGTGAGATTTAACCAGACAACCATTTAAAAAAAAAAAAGTGCTAAAATCATTAAACTAGTTGAACCAATGATATCAGCAGGACAAATAATAATTTCCCCCCACACATACAGGCTTATAGCATGTTAGTTTACAAACAGTGTTTTTTTCTGTTTGTAATTTATGATTATACACATACCCAGACGTCACACTCCGGGCAGCAAAGTTATAAGCAGTTTCATAAAAAAGAAATGTTTTCACATGTTAAGCATATATCATTATTTTATGTGCAACGTTCATTAATCTGTTCACAATAATGCTATGGAATGCTGCTAATACATTTTAAATAGTGTGATAAAAATGAATGACAAAGTCAATCAAATCAAGTGAATCACAGTATTGGTAGTTTCAGTCAAATTTCTTTACAGTTTGACAGTAATGTATCACTCTTAGAAGAAAAGGTTCTATTTGGAACCTTAAAGGGTTTCATCAGATGCTTCATATACAGAACCTTTTAGGGGTTCCATCATGGGATCATTTTACGCATTTAGTTTTATTTTTATTTATTTAATTTTATGAATTAAACACCTCATAAACATTTAATAACTATAAAAATGTAAAAAAAAACCCACATTAAACATTAAAGTATTAGGCTATATGCAATCCCTTAAGACAATTTCTCCTTAGAACCTCTTTGGCATAAAGGGTTCATGAATCATTTTTCTAAGAGTGAGATGCAGTAAAGTATAATTACTCTTACCCTGTCAATTTAAAGGTTAGAACAATCTCTCAGATAATCATTACACCCTGATTTAATGCAGACACAATTAGATAAATTGTCAAGAAGAAAAACCCTTAACAATTTAAAAGGAGAAATTATGTCTTTTGTGTTGTGAAACCTCAAGAAATTCTGTTTTTTGGGGGGACAAACGTAGTAATTTATCAAATGCATGACAGTCATTTTTTTAGAACAATAACAGCCTTTATATTTAATATGTTTGCTTTCTTTATACCGGCTGAATTTTTAACCTGTCCAAGCAAATTTTGCTTTTTCCATACCATAATACCCGTGCACACAGTGTGTACATGCACTACACAGAGGTTGTTCGCTGTTAAGAGTCTTTTCTCTGGCTTACAGACATCCATCAAGTGAATAAACAGTTGGAACAGCCTTCCGACAGCCCATCTTGGTTTTGAGTGTCCTTGTGGGTGTTGCTTTTTTCCAAAATGAGGGGAGAGAAGATTAAAATTGTTTTCAAAAATAAACATGTAATTTTATTCTTTATTTTCTCCCTCAATTACAAGGCATGGTCAGAGCAAGCTTGTAGTTTGTGAGAGTTTGGCCCTTACAGTAACACACAGACTATATTTAGCAGTCTGCTCCTCAACTGACCCTGTGTCTTTACACACACACACACACACACACACACACACACACACACACACACACACACACACACACACACACACACACACACACACACACACACACACACACACACACACACACACACACACACACACACACACACACACACACACACACACACACTAATTTCTGCAACGGTAGTATTGAACTGCACTGGCTAATTAGATTGGTGCCATAGGGGGCAGTGTTATTTCTAAGGACATGATGAATCACGTTGCTGTCAGAAACACTACAGTATAGACCACACAGTGATTTATTGGCAGATTTAAATGTTAGATTAGGTCATTTTTGGACCTTAATCCACAATCATACTTTGGTGTTTGTAAATAAGACTGTAATCTCACCCGTGTTTTTTGTGGCTTTTAATACAAGCTCATTACTACAGAATAACAAAAACGTTTTAAAATGCATAGTTTCTTCCTGGAAAATATTGATGGCACTGATGAAATAGTTCAATATGGGAAAGAAAAAATGTGCTCATCAAGTCATTTAGCTGATATACAGCACACTATAATTGAGGAGGTCGAGAGAGTGTTGAAAGGTGAAGCTATATAAGAATCATATTCATTTTCCAAACGCTAACGCATGTGCATTTGCAAATGGTTGGGATGGCCTAATACATTTCCATTCATGCATTTATCTCATGACTTTACTTCTCAAATGAATGGAAACATATGCAAAGACATGAGTGACTCAAAACGGTGATGCAACTGGAAGAATAGAACGATTGACTGAAGAAGAACTTGCAATGTGGCAGGTTATGAAAGCCTCAAAATGCTTGTTTTCTCTTTTACCATTATGAATCAGCATGCAATTAATATGAACAGCATTTTCACAAATTGTGCATTTTGAATGTAGTTAAGGTAAGGGTTTTTGTTTGTGATAATGTATGATGCACACAGAAGCTCTAGAAGTCTGCATTGAGCAGAGATCTAAAAATAAACTCAAACATTTCTCATCAAATGATCTAAGCTGCTTTCCACATTCATTTTATATTAGGGATGCATGATTTTTCTGCCACTACATCGGTATCGGCCTATATATTCATTTTTAATGTTATCGTTTTCGAACCAATGAGAAAATTTGCCCGATATATTAAAATCTATAAATAATGTATTATTTCCTTCAGCTGAGACACTTCAGATGTGCAGTGTTCAACATAATTGTTTTGAATTGCTTGAAATATTATTGGAATCACTTCAAAAAAGGAAAATACAGTAAAGTGCAACATGTGCAGCGCAAGTCTGTCATATCGGCTACATAAAATCATAATGAGAACATTGTGTGTTTGGGACGTGGATTTTAAAGGTAAGACTTTTGTTTTTGAAATCAGGCTCTCAAAAATTATATACAAATTTGGATTTAGATTTATCCGCCAATATATCGGTTATCGGCTTTCAAGTATAAAGAATTATCGGTTATCGGTATCGGCCAAAATTTTCATATGGGTGCATCACTATTTTATATATAGCTCTCTCTCTGGATGTCAACTTTATTTAATCCGAGGAGTTTTAGGAGAAATATCCTAGGCATATTTGTGTAGGACATCAGAGTGAAAAAATAAGGTTCAAAATGGGTGTGCCTTTACTAAAATCGCAAAGATATAAACCGTGGAGCGCGGTGCCACATGTGGAGCGTTCAGCCCAGTTTGAGGGTTTGCCTTCCCAATTATTTGCATGTGGTTTCCCCATTTGGGCTAATAGCTTTCCTATTTCCCTTTGAGGATCAGAAATCCCACACCCTGAACCGGCTGAAATTGAAAGGAGAGGTGCAGCAGTGGTGTATAAAGAGCCACTGGATGCAGGAGTTTATTGGGAAATCCTTTATCACTCTGAAGAGCCACTAACAGCTTCCTTCAAAGTGGCAAGAGAGGAATCTATAATTAGAGATTTATAGGGAAACATTTTGTGTTTTTTATCTTTTCTATTTTTGAATTTTACATTGAAAAGTCTTCCTCTGTGGGCGAGGTAATGGGCTGTTAAAAGCACAGTAGATTATTGTGTTAATGAAGGCGTTTGGCAGCTGCTGTATATTGATAACAATATGTATATTGATAAAAATAAGTGGTTCTCCACTGTTCTACTTCTGAATCAAATAGCGACCAAATACATTATCAAAATTCGAATTATTTGCATTTAACAAAATTGGAATATCGCATAAAACATTTGCGAATGAAGCAGAGTTTCCATCCCATGTGTTCAATTGTTCACTTCTTGAGAAATTGGGAGCAAAATATCTGTAATAAACATGGAAGTTGCTGCAATCAGGCTCCTTTTCCCCTCCATCATAAACGAGTGTGTGTCAGAACGTCCGACGAAACGCAATAAACGCTGTCATGTTCTCTTGCGTTCGGATGCTGGTGTTCGGGAACACAATCATGCGAGGCGCTTCTGGAGGGAATTAAACTAAATCATTCATGTCACACACTTTGAACTCAGGCGTTTCAGAAACACCAAACCCACATTTGAGATGATGCGACGCCATTGGTCCACTGGTTATTCCAATTATCCAATCACAGCCTCTGCTGAACCAAAGTCACATGAGTATTTGTTGAGGGATTTGTTCGGTAAATGTGTTTCCATCGTATTTTATGAGCATGTCTTCGTAGTGGATAAAAAAATTTATTCACCTTAATTGAGCATAGGCTATGTTTTTTATGCACATTTTAAAATTGCCGTTTTTTATGTGATATCCCAATATGTGCATGGATACATACCTTGTTTCTTTTTTCTTGATTCACGTCATCCAATCATAACAGACTTGGAACAAATTTATTGTTTGTGACGCACATTGTAAACCCTAATAAATTGGCAGAACTCACAAAATGTAAGGCAATCATTTGCCTTAATTTTTTAAGTTGAACCCAAGTTAGAACTTAAAATTTAGATTTTAGATTGCCATTTAAATAAAAATGTTGACTATATGCTAACTCATGGAGCTGGATTTCATAAACATCATACTAACTCAAACCTTTTTAGAATTTGAGGTTCATTCCTTTTTACATTAATTTACAGTCGTTGTGAAAATTAGAACATTAGATGAAATATCATCAGTTTTGGCCAGTTTCTAGATATAATATATATACAAACTATGTTTTTTTAAGTGTATGCACAACTCATTTTGGAGCGGTTTTACAGTTTGGGGTTTTTAAGGTCTATATGCTTTCATCATTAGACTCCGTATCAGAGTACCGAGGATTTCACTGTGGTTAAATGGGAATCAATGCAATAATTCTCCGAGGATTCCTCTCTGAGCCCGGGCCCTCAGCAAATTAAACTTCTTAATAACGCTGCCACGCAAGGAAAAAGTGAAATGATTAGACGTGTGTGAGTGGCTTTGAGATGGAAATGTGGTAAGAGGGAGATACAGGGTCAGGGACAAACTCGCCTCACAGCGAGATGGCTTTTTCCAGACCGTGTGGTCACAAAAACACAAGAATTCCTATGGAAAAATAAGTGAGAACGATGGGATAAAAAAAGAAAAACGCTTAACATCTTCTACAACAGGCCTTTCTGCAATAAAAAAACACAGCTTTGGTTGTGCAGGTCATTAACTGAAGACAGTGAAATACTCATGAATTGGATGTCAAACTGTGTGGGGCCTGAAGGAGCCAGTATGATCATAACAAAGAGGGCAATTTTATGAATTACTGGTTACTCAGGACTCTAGACTATACTAAACATGGCACCGATGTACCACTAGTGCTGCTGTCCGCCCCCATGAGCTTCACCACAAGTGTCCTCCACAAATCATCAGTTTAACAAGAGTTTAACATCACTCATGCAACTGACTCGAAGCACACAACCAATGATGCAATTTTAAAACAAAATCAGAAAATCCAAAGATTAAGTTGAGAAATGGGTGAAACTTGTCAAGATATGTCCAGGTCACAATTCACCCCAAAATCAAAAATAAATCAGAAATTGTATTTTGCATTAAAAAACAAACAAACTGCGTGTGACTCTTTCATTACAATTCGGCACATTTCCCCCCAAAATGTTCATACCCATAATGCAAAGTACAATTCTTATTCCTCTAAAAGTTCTTTATTGGCATTAATGGTTTCATGAAGAACCTTTAACATCCATGGAATCTTTCCATTGCACAAAAAGTAGGCCTACTTCAGATTGTTCTTGAGATTATTAAAAAGTTCTCAACCAAAATGGTTTCTTCTGTGGCATTGCTGCCAAAAGCCCCTTTTGGAACCACTACATTTGCTTTCTTTATACCGACTGAATTTTTACCCTGTCTAAGCAAATTAAACTGAAATA
Organism: Siphateles boraxobius; assembly: GCF_051911475.1. Classification (NCBI taxonomy): domain Eukaryota; kingdom Metazoa; phylum Chordata; class Actinopteri; order Cypriniformes; family Leuciscidae; genus Siphateles; species Siphateles boraxobius. The sequence goes on from NW_027508787.1 coordinate 411,208, forward strand.
TTCTATTTTTTGAAATATTCTAATATTCTATTGAAAATGTAATTTTTTTTTAAATATATTGTAAAGTATTTACAACCCAAATTTATAGTCTTTGCAGTACTAACATTCAATCTAATATAAATAAATACATTTCAAATTGTAGTAGCAATTGTTTATTTCTCACTGTGTCAAATGATTTTTTTTTTACACACAGACAGCAGGTTTGACATTTTATCACATCACTTTATTAACAAAGCAATTCCAACACAAGACATTTGGTAAAATACTTTATTTTAAGCAAGGAAAAACACGGCATAACAGGATGTCTTGATGTGATGAAGAAAACTTTCAGAAGCGGCATTGCATAGGTTAAAAACCAGCAAAAAATAAATAACATTAATGACAAAGTTCCCCTGCATCACATCTGGCAAGTGACAGAACATAAGTTACTTAAAGAGTAGTTCACGTCAGAATTACAATTTCCTGATAATTTACTCGCCCCCACATCATCCAAGATGTTCTTTCTTTCTTCAGCCGAAAAGAAATTAAGGTTTTTGAGGAACACATTCAATAATTTCTCCATATTGTGACTTCAATGGGGTCTAACAGTTTGAAGGTCCAATGTGAGTTTCAGTGCAGCTTCATCTTATATACTTTTTTAACCACAAATGCTGGTCTTGCTCTAGCTCTGCGATGCACCACACATTACGTAATCACGTTGAAAAGTCACACGTGTTTCGGTTAAAAAATGTAGAGTAGGGGGAGACAACTCGCGCTGTTTTCAGTGATGCACACAGGGTCCGAAATTAACTTTTTGTCCCACCTGCCACGGGGACTGGAAGATGAAAAAATCCACAAGCCAAGCACATTTTTACCGACCAAAATAATAAACAGCCTTTTTGTGTCACATATACATTAATTTCAGTACATTTAATTGAGAGAAGGTGTTATGTTGAATGAATAAGAGTACATAGAAGTCAAAACAGAGCAACAAATAGTAAGACATGGAAGATGTGAGCATGGAACTAGTGCTCATTACAGTACATTTGAAGGTTTCGTCAAACTATCAGATACTTTACCGAAAGTAAAACATTTTACCGATTAATACTATCAGTTAAACGATTTAAAAGTAATATATATATATATTTAGCTTTTTTGTTTGTTTGCTGCATGGTTAAAAAAAAACAGTATATAGCCTATTTGTTAAATCACACGCGCCTAAAGACATATTTCGCTGAACAAGCCAAATGAAGCGAGTGAATAGAAGTAGCTACTGTGTGGGACCATTTCGACAGAAAGAGCGACGAAGTTACTTGCAAAATATGCGACGCGGTATTAAAATACAGCAGTAGTACAAGTAGTCTAATATATCACTGGCAAAGCAAACATCCACGAGCAAATGAAAGGCGCTTCCCGAAGCTGTCCACTCCAGCGAGACGTTATCTCTGTATTCCCGAGATATCGGTGCCATCGGAGACCCAGACTCACCCCACATCACCGAGACATGTTACTTTTTTTAAGTAAAAACTAGACAAGCTGTGGATTGAGGTAGGCCTGCTATTTTTATTTGCCAAAAAAACGTAGTCTGATGAAAATAAAGCCGTTTTTTCAAAGCTTCAAACTGATTCACTTTTCTTTTTGTCATCTCAATTTGTTAATTATTTAAGTTAAAAATATATATTTAGGTGTAGGTCTATTTTAGGTGTGAAGAAGGTTCACACACGCTTCTTGATGCACACACACAAGATCTCTCGCTCTCTTCCTCTCTGGCGCGCGCGCTACACGGTTTGAAGCTCAGTATTCAATTCAATTCAATTCAAATTTATTTGTATAGCGCTTTTCACAATACATATTGTTTCAAAGCAGCTTTACAGAAAGTGCATTTCAGAAATGTACATAGAAAAAATACAGTTAGTTAATCATGTATTCATTCAGGGTATGTGTGAGCTCTTTCTCGCTCGCTCTATTCCGGAAGTTTGAACTAATTTGTGGGCATCAGGCGCCGTTTCTCAATGTCAAGGATACTTCGTTGGCAGGATTGATCCTCATTTCCTTCAGAGGCTAGGCGAGGCTCCTCTTTAGCATTCGGAGAACACGTAAATGGAACAGGCTAGCAAGTGCACGTCATTGCGTCATTATGTCAGTGAAAAGGTCCGCTTTTGGCGCTGCAAAAATTCAAAAAGTTGTGATGTACACTACCGTTCAAAAGTTTGGGGCCAGTACGATTTTAAATGCTTTTAAAAGAATTCTCTTCTGCTAATCATGTTAAATTACTTTGTACAACTTAACTAGTTATTTATAAAAGAAATGCCGGTGACGGCAACCAAGCTAAATGACAGGTCCGGTTCAGTTAGCCATCAATAACGTAATTTGTATATATTTGTATAATTTGTAATATCAATACGGTAGTAATTTGTAATGGCATTTAAACGTTAAACTTTAGTTATATATACAACGGTTATAACAAATGTATGGTAACTTACATTTACAAGCATAGTCCCCCGTTATTGCTCCGACTCCGCTAACGTCTGACATTTTTTATTTTTTGAACAAGATAGCAAAGCTGGCGCATAGGATTGTGGGTGATTTGAGAGCGCGAAGGCTACACATATGCATCCTTTCCTGTGTATGGGATATTTTTCGAACAAAGGATTCAGTCCTTGGTTGAAATTCTGAGGATCCTCGACATTGGAACAGTCCTTCGACGGATGTCGATGACGTAGCATCCTCGAAATAACGGCTTCCGAGGATCCTTCCTTGACATTGAGAAACATCCAGGGAGCCGCTATCAATATGCGGGAGACTCCCGGAACTTCCGGGAGACTTGGGATGTCTGGAACGTTCACCCGCCGGTTAGCCTTTTGAGATTTTCTCGCCAAATGGAAAATCTACCCGCATTTGGCGCTGGGCGGGTGTTAATTTCAGACCCTGGCTGCACATGTGTAACAGTTTATTGGATCCGTGCAACTCTTAAAGTGACAGCAGCCTAATATTCCTACTCTACAATATCACTAATCAAACACTCGTTCTTGACTAAATCGCTTTTGTAACTATATTTGTAATGTATATTTTATTAATAAAGTGCAGTGTTATTTTACATTTGAGTACAGTTTCTGTACCTGAATACCTGAAAATCTTAAAACTTGTGATGATGAATATCTGTATTATCTATGGTATGTTTGTTTCGGCTGCAATATCATTTAATAATTTATTTTTTTTTAAATCCTTTTTTTTTTTTTTAGGTGGGTGCAACCTGCACATTTTCATGCGATTGAGCCATATAGAAAGAGCTCAAGCAAGTGGTCCAAGTAAAAATAAGCACATTTTACCTAAAAAGAGCCCTTCCTTTAAACACGGCAGGTCTGAAACCCAAGGCGAGCTCGGACCACCCAACGCTTCACACACACCCTGCAGCTAAAGCACAAGATGGTGGTGAAATATAACCATCACTAAAGAAAACACCGCTTCCACCTCCTCACCGTAAGGCCATTTTCTCTCTCACACACTCAGGAGTGCTATAAAAGTCAAGACCACTTTTAAAAAAAACCTGACATTTGATGTTTAGGTCAAGGACAGTTTGAGTTTCTCCTCTCAGACTCAGAGGAAGTGATTGTACACAGACTTTCCCAGATGTGCATGTGAACTGCACGCGTTTGGAGCGAGCGAATGCCACGCAGTCTGGGCTCGAAAATAAAGCCGAATGCTTTGACTTCCACTGGCTGAGGCGAGCGGTCTCTGGATGCGCTGGCTCTGAGACACACACTCGAGCGGTCTCTGAATGCGCTGGCTCTGAGACACACACTCGTCCCCCACAGAGAGCGAGCGGTGGGTGTGGCCCCTGAGGAGATGGTTTTTGAGGGGGCCGCTCCCGAACGCTGAACTGCATGCCAGCGCCCAAGGGCTCCAGTCTGCCTGACCAGAGCCACCGCGAGCTGCCCACGCCACGTTACACGCGCCGGCCTGGTGGACGACGCCCCCTACTGGAGCTGAGAGAAACTGACACCGTCCACCTGTGATATGTGCACACACACACACACACACACACACGCATTTCAACCAGAGGCTGAATGATTCGAATAAACATTTTGTTGTTTCTTTTATAGGCTATATTTAAATTTGAATAAACCCACTGGAATCTGAAAAATGTGAAAATCCACACGCACACACAACACATACTCTCTCACACACAAGCACACGCACGCACGCACGCACGCACGCACACACAAACACTCTCTCTCTCTCACACACAACACATACTCTCTCATACACCAACGCATACACAACACATACTCTCTCACTCTCACACACACACACACAACACATACTCTCTCACTCTCACACACACACACACACAACACATACTCTCTCACACACCAACGCATACACACACACAGATGCACTCACACACACAGATGAACTCACACACACCACATACTCTCTCACACACCGACGCATACACACACACAGATGCACACACACACACATAGATGAACTCACACACACTCTCTCTCACACACACACCACATACTCTCTCACACACCGACACATACACACACACAGATGCACTCAAACACACAGATGAACTCACACACACTCTGTCTCACACACACACACCACATACTCTCTCACACACCAAAACATACACACACACAGATGCACTCACACACACAGATGAACTCACACACACACTCTCTCTCACACACACACACCACATACTCTCTCAAACACCAATGCATACACACACACACAGATGCGCTCACACACGCACCACATACTCTCTCACACACCAATGCATACACAACCACACACACACACACACCACATACTCTCTCAAACACCGACACATACACACACACACAGATGAACTCACACACACTCTCTCTCTCTCACACACACACACACACACACACCACATACTCTCGCACACTCCAACGCTTACACACACACAGATGCACTCACACACACACTACATAATATCTCACACCAACGCATACACACACACACAGAGAAGCATTCACATACAGATGCACTCACACACACACACACACACACACACACAGACGCATACACATACACAGATGCACTCACACACACACACAGAGAAGCATACACACATTCACACGCCACTGACAGACATCATACATCTGTAACACGTAGCCTAAAACACACACGTCCAGAGGCTGAATGCTGAATCTGATTCTAAAATGTTTTATACATTTGCATTTCCCCCCAAAATTCAAGTCATCTTTATTTCTATAGGGCTTTATACAATTAAGATTTTCAAAGCAGCTTCACTGTAATAAACAGGAAAATAACAGAATCTCTGATGTAAGCTATGTACATGACACAAATTCAAATTCCGCAGCTCTTAAAAAGACAATGTGTCATTTTTAGGGTTGGGAATCGAATTCTGGAATCGAATACTTGAGGTCAGGAATCAGATACTTGTTATAAAATTAAAATTTCAACTCCTTTGTGAGCATTTTTATATGACTTTACCATTCAAGTGTGAGACGACTCGCACGCTGTTTTCCGTCCTGCACACGAGTAACAGTTTATTGTGCAGCTCTTAAAGTGACAGCAGCCTAAAATTCCTGCTACCGTCTCTATACTATACGGTGGCCCAGTAGTGGACCACAAATTTTGAGCCACAACACAACGAAATTTAAAAAGCAAACATAAGTTCACAACGAAATGAATCCACAACACAACAAAAATGAGCCACAACACAACGGAAATAAGCCACAACACAACCGAAAATGTACAACAATGGAATAAAGCCACAACACAACGGAAAATGTACAACACAACAGAAATGAGCCACAACCAGGGCCTGAAGTTAACTTTTTTGACCACCGACCACTGTGACAGGTGGATTTAAATATCCACCTGCCACAGTAACTTTTTACCAGCCACATCTTTGTTTTGTTTTGGTTTTTTTGCCTCATAAAGTTGAAAAATAGAAATCACACAAACATTGTTCTTTAACTTGTAAGAATACACATTTAAGTACTGTCAAGTTATTAACGAAATCATTATAAGTAATAATAACTCTTAAGTGGGTCGCACACCGGATGCGCAGCGCGGCGCGATGCGCAGAACCACGTCTTTTAAATTCGAACACATTATTTTCTATCAGTGTACACACACCAGCGGCGCCATTCAGCGTCTGTCCACGGCGCCCAGCAACAGCTCAGGACCTTGTTCAAAATCCTGCCGCGCCACAGAGCGCCGTTTACATAGTTTTACATTAAATGTACATTTATTTGTCTCAAATCATCATTAATGTATATTCTGACTTCACCCTGTGCTGCAATATACATTTAGTTTTACATGCAGTCACAGAAATCAGCTGCTTGAATGAAAAATGCTGATGTTACCGGACAGACGCAAAAAAAAAACAACAACTGATGAATCACTCAATTCTCATTGGCTACCCGCCAATGTGGCAGGTAGATTGACAGTTTTACCAGCCAATTGCAAAATTCACCCGCATTTGGCGCGTGGTCAGGTGTTAATTTCAGGACCTGGCCACAACACAACGGAAAATGTACAACACAACGGAAATGAGCCACAACACAACGGAAAATGTACAACACAACGGAAATGAGCCACAACACAACGGAAAATGTACAACAGAACGGAAATGAGCCACAACACAACGGAAAATGTACAACACAACGGAAATGAGCCACAACACAACGGAAAATGTACAACACAACGGAAATGAGCCACAACACAACGGAAAATGTACAACACAACGAAAAAATACAGCCGCAACACAATGGAAATGCTCCCGACCACTAGAGGGCTCTCGGAGCGCGATAAAGTTAGTTTTACTTGCCATTGTTCTATAGAGTCTACAGTATTAATATATCAATACCACGATTAGTTTTAACAGTATGGAACCATTGTATATTGACATAAAATATACTTCAAAATCACCTACATGAATTATAGCTGCGAATTTATACTCGAGAATGCTTTGACGTGCTACCACAGCGCATGATCCCTAAGGAAACGTCTGGCATTTCCACCAAGTGGTTAAAACATATCATTTATTATAAATTTAATTTGATAAATAAATAAAAAATCCATTTGGTGAATTGCAGAATTACAGGAAGCTATTGGCACAATTTCACCTGTAATAAGTCAGACTGGTCACAAGGAACCTACCACAACTTTTAGGACATGAAAAAAAAAACCTAGGTGAATTACAGTAGGCCTAATGTTTTTTATAAAAAAACAAGTTGCGTACTGTGCATACAGGGAGCTATTGGCACATTTTCACTTGTTGTAAGTCAGTCTGGTTAATAGGAACTACAACCTTTGAAACATGATAAAAGAAAAAAAAACTTTTATTATATTACAGAAATTTCCTTAAAAAATAATTGTTTACTGTAAATAAATGGAAAAAAGTCAGGTGTAGTAATTCAGTCTACTACCAATACAATCAAGCTTTGGATTTTGAACATGTCTGTTTTTGGAATGTTAAAAGTCATTTTAATTAATACAAATTATACGTTTAACAACTTGAAGGAATTGGCGTATATTCCCCTAGGGCGCTGTGGTAACTATATTTGTAATATATATTTTATTTATAAAATGCAGTGTTATTTAACATTTGTTTAGTTTGTGTACATGAATATCTTAAAACACTTTATTTTAAACGTATGTTTGTTCAGTTCTATTTATTATTTGCTGCAATTGATAGATTTTATTAGTTATTTTTGAGTATTTACTTGTCTTTAAATAATGCTTGCAATTTATATTAGTTAGGATAGTTGTTTTTGCAATAATATTCTTGAACCAAAGGCAATTGTTCTTTGCGTAAGTATTTTTTAGCCTGTTGATTTTTTTGTTATGTGATATTCAACTAAAATGAAATGTTTTGCAATAAGACTAAATGTGAATGATAGTGTAAGTGTAAGTTTAATGTAATGTACGTTTTTTTTTCCTTATCGAAATTAGGAATCGATAAGAATCGGAATAGTTAATCATTAAAATTAAAACGATACCCAACCAGTCATTATACATTGTTGATTCACTTCAGTGCAATAACTGTGGAAATTTCATCAATTATGAAACGAGTTCAATTCAGCTAGACACAGAAGATAATAGAGTCGTAATTCAGTTCAGATAAATAAATGTCTAAACATTCTACACTCAGTGTTTTACACACAACCAGGGGATTCCTTGCTGTATTGTTGTTGACTCTAAGGCAATGATGGGCAACTCCGGTCCTCAAGGGCCACTGTCCTGCAGAGTTTAGCTCCAACCCTAACTAAACACACCTGAACAAGCTAATCAATGTTGTCAGGATTACTAAAAAATAATTTTTTTCATGGTTGGAGCTAAACTCTTCAGGACAGTGGCCCTCGAGGACCGGAGTTGCCCATCCCTGCTCTAAGGTCTCAAGCGATTCCACACAAAATTATTTAGGGACAAATAATTCAGGCCATATAATATGGTATCAGTTCAGTTTCAGACTGTAAGGTTAACATTTCACAATACTAAGAATACACAAGCAGGCACTGGAAAAATGAATGAAGAATTACTAATTCAGAAACATGACAAACAAAATCAGACCCTTTTTCTGATAATCTCATAACAATTTTCAATGGTTCTTACCATTAACAGAAATCACATAGCCTAGTTTAACAGTACAAAATATGCATGATGAAACTATTAATCAAGCATTTACTAATGTTTAAACATTTAAATTCGTTTGAACTAATAGCCTAATCTTTTAAACATTATATAAATCAATATCGTCAAGTTATTAAGTGTTATGGGTATAACGTCGTACACATAAACTCTCATATGCATAACTGGAATCTTTATAACATAATGTCATTAACATTAGCTAAGATTTCTCTCATAATCGGCTATGGTTCAAATGTTCATTTATTCATCAATATTCATGAGCTACTTGACAGTCACACACAGTATATATTCATTTTTAGATTGTTATGCAACACTATTTAAAACTTTTCATCTTGGAAGCCGCCACATTAAAACATTTTTTTTTTTGTAAATCATAATTATGACATGAAAAAAAAAACGAAATTCTAAGATAAAAAGTCTATCTTGACAATTCTTATTTTGTCACAATTTCGACTTTTTATGCCGTAGTTTATCACAAATTCGTAATGAAGACTTACTAAAGCATGTTTTTGGCGGTAATTGCCTTCCATAAAAACGACGACGGCGCGTGCACGCGCTTTCTTTACTGAATCGAAATGAATGCAAGCAGCCAATCGCAGTGGTAAATGTAATTTGCGTATACATATGTATTTGGGAGTTTATGTATTTGTGTGAGAGTTTTATGTGCCTTACTTTGAAGCTGATGGTGATACTCTTTGCGGTCGTTCATTCTGGTCGAGTTGTTTCACTGACAAAACTAGCGTTAGCATAATAGCATTAAAGGAGACGAACGATAACACGACTTGATGCTGCTAGATCGAGAAGCGCCCTCTGTTGGTCAAAACAAACACCTGTGGCTCGAATACTGCTTGTATTATTTTACTTTGTGGGCTATTTTGAGTACACTAAAAAGGGGACGTCTGGGTACCCTAAAACATAGCAGTGCCATAGTATGCCATACTAACAACAGAACACCCTAGCAACACCTTAGCAACCACTCAGAACACTGCTGCAACTGAGTAGCAACATTATTAAAATCACATATCTGCGTCCAATGCATTGCAACATCCTACCAATTACCCAGAAACCCCAGTTAAGCTAAAAAGGCATGCAGAACACCCACAGAAATGCCACCTGTAATGTTGGTAAGTATATTAAAATACAACTGCCACCCTTTTTACTTTTCTGACACTTGTTTATTCTACAGCACTCCATGGAATCTGAAAAATGTGAAAATCCACACACACACACTTCTAGGCTACATTTCAATTTCAAAAAACACCACAATGGAGTCTGAAGAATGTGAAATCCAGCTTGTGTTATTGAAGTCACACACATTATCTTTATTCATCCGTGTAAACACACACGTTTCCCTCACACTCACTCAATCACAGCAGGGCTTAAACACTATTCTTCCAGTGACCTGTAATTATTTGATAGATTTTTCGAGCTAAGTGCTCTTTAGTAAGTTTGTAAGTGCTTCCTAAACAATCAGACATAATATGGGACTAATTTAAAGAGTAAGGCAGGCAGTTTCGTCTGGTTTGAATCAGCGGAGGCCCTTCCTCGCTCCAGCTCTGGGTTTAAATCATAGACTGTATAAAAAATAGGTTTAAACTGTTCTTCGTGTTTGTGGAAGTGCGGCTGCGATCGAGGCCTGCGAGGCAGAGCTGTTTAATAAGTCTTTGTTGTGGAAAGAAACGGGGAACACGGTTCATTGCGGTCACATCTGTACAACGGTGGTGGAGAGACTCACATGTGTACGTACGCACGCGCACGTATTAATAGGCTTGTTCGACTTGAACCGGCGCTGCACAGACCGATCGGTTGATGACATCAAAGTACCGCGAGAGCGATTAGAGAGCAGACGGCTCATTATGCTTTTGAATAGCTCTCGCGGTACTTTGATGTCATCAACCGATCGGTCTGTGCAGCGCCGGTTCAAGTCGAACAAGCCTAATGATGTGTCATTCGCGAACGAGCCGGTTCTAAGAGCCGAATCTTTGTAGCGAACGAGAAGAGCCGACTCTTCAGCCGCATAATAAGTGTCTTAAAGAGATAGTTCACCCAAAAATGAAAATTAGCCCATGATTTACTCACCCAGAAGCCATCCTAGGTGTATATGACATTCTTCTTTCAGACGAATACAATCTGAGTTGTATTAAAAAATGTTGTGTCTCTTTCAAGCTTTATAATAGCAGTGAATGGGCACCATTGTTTTGAAGTCCAAGTGCATCTACAAGTGTATCTATCCATCTTAAAAGTGTCGCAAACGGCTCCGAGGGGTTATTAAAGGCCTTCTGAAGCAAAGCAGTGTGTTCTTGTAATAAAAATGTCCATATTTAAACCTAGTTTCCGGCAGACAGCCGTACGCAAGTCGACTTACGCCACAAGAGCAACACTTGACGGTGTATGACGTATGTAGGAGTAGCGTATGTTTAGACGCCTCTCGTGGTTCAAACTAACAGCGCTGGGCAACCACGTTTATCATTTTGTTGTGCGTCAAGTTCAAGTGTTACTCTTTTGGTTTAAAGCAACACCAAGGAACTTTTCCTCTGCGGTCGACCCTACAGGTTGGAAGCGGAATTGTCCATTACCGCTGTCGTAAATAATTTAGCCTACCGCAGCCGACTGTCGCACGCGCACGCTCGCTGTTTATCCAGCACCG
>NW_027508787.1:427500-492500 GCF_051911475.1 Siphateles boraxobius
CCATGTGTGCAATTTCAAAAAAGAAATGCAGTATTCTCATGCACACAAGCACAAGTTCAGTTTCTTGTCACATACTTTTCATGCAATGCACTGCAAGTCTAGTCTTGTTTTATTTAAAATATCTACTGTAAATATCATTACAACAAGAAGCGCTTACTTAAATATCAACAATGTATATATTTGGAGAATATTTCTCCCATAGAGTTAGAAAAATAAATGCAATGTCAAGATATTCACTTCTTTATATTTTAAACAATTGTGCTTCTCAAGTGATGTGTGTCCTCATTCATGCACTCCTTTCTGCCTTCATCAGTGGTTCCTGTCTCGTCACACTCCCGCAAAACCACAGCTCTCCTCAGAGTCTTTTCCAAACCGGCCTGGCGTCTGTCTCCCCCTTATAACACCCTTCTCTCTCTATCTGTGTGTGTGTGTGTGTGTGATATCAAAATATAGACTTACAGTGGCCCTAAAAAGTATTCAGACATGACAGAAGTTTGCTGGGTTTGAAATGATAAATCAACAGATGTTGAAGATTAGTGGATGATTCTCTTAACCTGTGTAAACTTTATTCACACTAGAAATTGCCTGATTCAAACACACTTCAGACACGAAGAGCAGCGACATTAGTGAAGGAAAAAAGCATTTGAGACAGATATAATCAATCACATTCATAGATTTTTATTAGTGACTTCAGTGTTCACATAAGAGTCAACTCAGGATGATTCCCTGGGGAAAAGTGTCCCAATACACATCACCTTCATTTTGCAGATACTGTATGTACTGTTGTGCATATTAAGTAAAGAGCTGCACACTAAACATAAACTGAAATTAAATAAATTAATGACACAGATACATCCTTATACATGTTAACAAAAAAAAGAAAGGAAAGAAAACACAGTGTTCTTGGAATTGTACATTCATCTATAACACATCAGAAAAAAATGTGACACATGGTGAAAACTTGATTCACTATTTATGGTACAAAATATTCAACAACATCTCAACGTAATACACAGTTACTGATTGGCTTTATATGCAGGTATAGCACCACTAAGTGGTCGAATTTTAACATTGCAAGTATAAAGATTAAAGTCACAATCTAGTGGCGCTACAGTGGTGAAATTAATCTATACTTCATAGTTACATGGACAAAAATCACACTAACTTTGTTTTTTATATACAAATTTAGCATTTTTTAACAAATGCAATGCATTTACAATTCTCTTAAAACTTTACAAAAATTCTGGCATTAAAATTAAAAGTTTAATACGATCAAATTTACATAAAACAGACAAATTTTAAAAAACAAAAAATAAAAGTTAATATATTCTAAAGTGCCTTCAAAGATTGGTTATTTTATGATATTAATGTATAAGCTTATATGAACACATATGACGTGTACAATGTTCCCTGATTTACACGGCATTGTATAAATGAGTAGATGTACAGGAAAGTATATGAGTGCACATTTAACACCGCTAGAGAATAAATTAAATGCAGTTACAAAAAGAAAACTGCACAAAGCACATCATCTTCTAGCAGTTCTGTTTATTCTGGGTGTTATTCTGGGTGAACCTGGATGTTCTGGGCAGGATTCACTACACATCCTTTCTCCTGATAATGATCCAGAAGTCTTCTCCACAAGACACTGCAGCGCAGCAAGTTCTCATTACCTGTCAAAACACCAGAATTAAAGGCACTGCAATCCAGACATTAAGCTGGTTGATAATAATTAAAAAAGCATAATGAAGATAAATCAAAATGAGGTTTATCGAGTCATATAATGGCATTTTGCTTAATAACCCTAGAAACTATTCACACAAACTGCTCTAGATTAAGAAATTATTGTTAGGACTGAATAATACTCATTATACTAAAGAGGAGGGTCGGGTATCGAAAATCACACTTAAGGTCATGAATAGGCTTGTTATAGTATTTTGATTCCAAGCACACATTTTAATGTGGTAACCATTTGAGCGCAAGAAGATGTGAAAGAGAACTCAAATTGGCACTCGCAAATAATGCACGAATACTGAACTGAGTTCTCTTTAGCGTCTTCTTGAGCTTGAACGGACAAATACACGTACAATTTTGTCAAAATATCCCTGTAAAGACTGTTGGTAATGTCTTAAGTGAACATAAACAGTTGAGAAAGTAAACACATGTGTATCAGTGTATTTGATCCCTGCATTCGCTCTTAAAGTGACAGAAACCTAATAAACCTGCCGCTGTCTGTCATTAATCTTAATCAAAGAACAAAAGAAAAAGAATCTTGACTGAATAACTTATGTAACTTTAGTAAGTATTAATCTGTATTTTATTTATAAAACGAAAACTATCCAGTTATTTTACATTTGATTTCAATTTCTGAACTTTGTTCAATTGTATTTATTTGTGCTTTAATTTGCTTATTTGTTCCGATTGTAGTATACTTGTCTTTAATAATGTTTGAAATGAATAATAGTTTATTAGTTAGTTGTTCTTTAGACTGCTGGTTTTTGCTCATGGTATTCAGCTGCAACAGAATGTTTTGCAAAAAGACAGAATAAATGTTTAATATCTATGTCTGACTTTTTTTTATCATATTGGAATCTTATAATAATAAGCGTTTTTATAAGTAGAATCAGAATCACTAAAATTCAAACGATACCCAACCCCAGGGGCGTAATTTGTGGGGGGGTGGGGGGGATATAACCCCCCCAATATTTAAATCTATGCATTACAACCCCCCCATTATTTATACCATGATCACAATATCAGGAGGCATACCCAAACTTCAACCCCCCCAATGTTCAAACCAAATCTACGCCCTTGCCCAACCCTAAGAGACAAAAATGACTGTGATGTGTGCTTTATTTTGCGTAATTCAAATAGCAAATTGTATTAGATTCACACATTATTTGTTTATTCATCAGTAAACTAACCAACGATGCACAGTCCTTCTTGTGCCCTGGTAATGCCCACGTTAACCTGGTGTGGGTCCGTGATGAATCCAAGTCGTTTCATAATCCAGGATTTCGTTGGTTGTTTCTCTATGTCAGACTTTGGAAAGGAGCGCACAGTTGACATGATGACATATTTCCACTCACTTCCTGTGGCCAAACAAACAAAAGAGAAAAGATCAGAAATAATATTAGCTATAGCCTTATATGTATAGCCAATATATATGCCTTAATACAGAAACAAACGATATCAAGTGTAAAAACATTTATAAACACAGCTTAGAAAGTATGAATGCCTTGCTCAATATTTACAAAGTCAAAGCAAGGTTGTGCCCTAAACATTCATTTATGTTATGCATACATGCATATATTTATTTTAATGTTCTATCATGGGTCCAGAATGGTCCACTAATGTAAAATGGCATTTGTTAAAAACGTTATTACCTTGACTCCTCATGATGGTGTTGACTGTGATGTCTCTTATACCATTATAGGAAAGGGATTCACTAATGTCCCTAACTTGAGCATTATATGGTGTGAGAATGGCGATGTCCTTCGTCTGTATCCCAGCCTTAGTCAAAAGAATGGCGATACGCACCTGTTGGAAGAATGATTATCAGTGTTACAGAAAAATCTCTTTTAATGAATGAATGAACAAATAAATAAATACATATTAAATAAAAAAGTATAATTGGTGGACAAACTGGGATTTAAAACGATTTGTGGCAGAAATAGGTAGGGCTCATACATTTAAATATAAATGTTTATTTATTACATTATTTTATTTATCTTATAATTTTCTAAGTGTCTCTTTGTACGACTAGGCGGTCACGTGATGTCTTACTTTTTACAGCGCTGATCTAGATCATCTGATGTCTGGATGTAGGCCTAATTACGTTTTATAAATAATTTGACAGATGTCTTTAGAATTAATATAGTTTTGTTATTTATTTGAAGTTACGTTCTGTTAAATACATACATTTAGGATAAAAACGTCCTGAAATTTGAATGTTGCGAAGCGCGGGCTTTGAGGAGTCGTCGTCGTCATGTCTCCTAGGAAACTTAACCGACAACACTTACCGCCCAACATCACGGACTGAGGAGAATCTGGAAGAAGAGTGTAAATCTAATGCTCTCTGTACAGTTGGAGTTATTAGGTAAGTTTAATAATATAATTTTTGTGTGTGAAAATAACTGACGTTACTCATAATTTGTTTGTTTATTTGGAAATGATGTGTCAGGTTAAAATAACTATTCTACGTTGAGACAATTTTTTAGGGACTATTTTGAATTGCAAGATGTAACGTTAGTTTATTAACTATTCTAGCTCGTGATAGAAACCACGAGTGAAATGAGAGACAAAAGTAGCACCTATGTGAAAATATCCAAATTAGTGTTCATCATGAGCGGTTTTAGTAGGGTCAGTGGATATTTGTGGCTTAGCCCATACATGTATATGGAACCATCCTTTGATTAAATATCGGAATTATATACTGTATATTATGCTATGTACTACAGAGGTTTTAGGTTTATGATAATAGTTAAATAATAGTTCCTTCTCTTACTTTCTAAACAAAAACTCATTTTGTACCTGCAGCGTGTAAGTTAGCTTAATAGTCAATAGATTTTTGTTTATACTATAGCCCAAAATACACTATGTCAGCCCACTGCCCAGTCCTTCCAGAAAAACGTCTCGGTTACATATGGTAACCCTCGTTCCCTGAGGGAGGGAACGGAGACGTAGGTCATGACTGACCAATAGGAATCTCGCTAGAGAGGCCAATCTACTTCGAGTGAAACTAAAACAAGCCAATACACATTGGCGTGCAATCATTTGCATCAGCTGCGCGCCCTCGTTAGCGCGGGTATAAACGAGCAGCTGGTGCGATTGCACACTAGTTTTTTGCTGAGGAGCCAAGCCTGAGAAGCTGGCCGCCCCGGCGGGCGGCAGCGGATGTGGCGACGGGACCTACGTCTCCGTTCCCTCCCTCAGGGAACGAGGGTTACCATATGTAACCGAGACGTTCCCTATCGGTCAGTCACTACAACGTAGGTCATGACTGACCAATAGGAATCCCTACCAAAGCGCCACAGCCGCTGCACCCCATCCAGCGCCCCCGTGCAAGCCTCTACACCTTCTTGCCTGGAAGGACGATAGGCGGAGGCTTACACAGAGTGAGTCTGACACTGTTGTTCCGTAATAACCCATACAGTGAGATATTGGATAACACTGGGAAAGCGTGCCCTTTCTGTTTAGGAAGGAACGCTGCGGAAGCCACTTCTTCAAAGAGTTATGTGGAAATGCATATGGACTAGCCGAAGGCTGTACTGCATATGAAATAAAGGGTGACTTAGCCCAAGGGAAAGACACGGGCTTCCGATAGGAGCAGCCGTGGAATATACACATATGGGATCCCCGTAGGGTCACACAAATGGAACCCAGCCCAGATCCGGTTCTCAAGGATTCAACGGATAAGGGCCTGGCGCCGGACGCTCCGCCAAGTCCGGGCCGAGGGGTTTTGGAGGACTCAACAGGTTTTACTCTGGAGCAGTAAGGGTGCACAGTAGGGTGCAGCAAGCCGACAGAGCCAGACCTCTCAGTGCTTCTACCCGTCTAGGGTGAGAACACGGGAGGACACCGGCTCTACACGTAGGCTATAGTATCTAGCGAACGTGTTAGGTGTCGCCCAGCCCGCAGCTCTACAGATACCTGTTAGCGAGGAGCCACGTGCCAGCGCCCAGGAGGATGCAACGCCTCTCGTGGAGTGTGCATGCAACCTGAGCGGGCAGGGCACGCCTTGTGCTTGGTAAGCCAAGGCGATGGCATCCACTATCCAGTGGGCCATCCTCTGCTTGGAGACAGCCTTTCCCTTCTGCTGGCCTCCGTAACAGACAAAGAGCTGGTCTGAGGTCCTGACGCTTTGAGTTCTGTCCACGTACATACGCAGAGCGCGAACGGGACAGAGCAAAGCCAGGGCTGGGTCTGCCTCCTCCAAAGGCAGCGCTTGCAGGTTCACTACCTGGTCTTTGAAGGGAGTGGTAGGAACCTTGGGCACATAGCCAGGCCGGGGTCTTAGTACCACGTGGCTGCCACCCGGCCCGAACTCTAGGCACGATTCGTCGACCGAAAATGCGTGCAGGTCTCCTACCCTCTTGACAGAGGCCAGTGCAACCAGCAGCAAAGTCTTCATGGAAAGAAGCTTTAAGTCTACTGACTGCAGAGGCTCAAAGGGAACATCCTGAAGTGCTCGAAGCACCAGGGAAAGATCCCAAGAGGGTATGGAGGGGGGTCGAGGAGGATTTAATCGTCTCGCCCCCCTAAGAAACCTGACGACCAGGTCGTGCTTTCCCACTGCTTTGCCATCTATGTGGTCGTGATAAGCTGAAATAGCGGCA
Organism: Siphateles boraxobius; assembly: GCF_051911475.1. Classification (NCBI taxonomy): domain Eukaryota; kingdom Metazoa; phylum Chordata; class Actinopteri; order Cypriniformes; family Leuciscidae; genus Siphateles; species Siphateles boraxobius. The sequence goes on from NW_027508787.1 coordinate 433,839, forward strand.
GCATGTACTTTGAGGGTGGAGGGAGACAGTCTACGCTCCAACCCCTGCTGCAAGAAGGAAAGCACAGACCCTATCGGACATCTTCGGGGGTCTTCTCGGCGAGAAGAACACCACTTGACGAACAGGTTCCACTTCAGGGCGTAAACACGTCTCGTGGACGGCGCCCGTGCTGAAGTGATGGTGTTAAGTACCTCAGGGGGTAAGTCACCTAAAACCTCCGCGTCCCGTCCAGGGACCAGACATGGAGTTTCCAGAGGTCTGGACGCGGGTGCCATAGGGTGCCCCGTCTCTGAGTCAGAAGGTCCTTCCTCAGAGGAATGGGCCAGGGAGGGACTGTCACAAGGAGCATGAGTTCTGGGAACCAAGTCCGGGTGGGCCAATAGGGAGCCACCAGAAGGACCTGCTCCTCGTCCTCCCTGACTTTGCACAGTGTCTGCGCAAGTAGGCTCACTGGGGGAAACGCATATTTGCGAAGGCCCCGGGGCCAGCTGTGTGCCAGTGCGTCCGTGCCGAGTGTTCCCTCGGTCAGGGAGTAAAACAGCTGGCAGTGGGAGGTCTCTGAGGAGGCAAACAGGTCTACCTGAGCCTCCCCGAACTCTCTCCAGATCAGCTGAACCGCCTGGGGGTGGAGTCGCCATTCTCCCGGGAGCACAGCTCGTGATAGCTCGTCGGCCACACGGTTGAGCAAGCCGGGGACATACATGGCTCGAAGCGACCTCAGATGCTTCTGACTCCAGAGGAGGAGATGGCGGGCGAGTTGCGACATGCGACGGGAGCGTAGACCACCTTGTCGGTTGATGTACGCAACGGTCGCAGTGTTGTCCGTACGGACCAGCACGTCCCTGCCCTGTAGCCGTCTTTTCAAGCGGGTCAGGGCGAGATGTACTGCTAGCAACTCGAGGCAGTTGATGTGCCAACGCAGTTGAGGGTCCGTCCACACCCCTGACACTGCATGCCCGTTGTACGTGGCACCCCAGCCGGTGGCAGAGGCATCTGTGAATACCACAGCATGCCTGGACACCTGTTCCAAGGGGACTCCTGCCCGCAGGAACGAGGGGTCTGACCACGGGCTGAAGGTCTGGCGGCACGCCGGTGTGATTGCCACCCGGTGAGTGCCATGACGCCACGCCCATCTCGGGACTCGGCCGTGAAGCCAGTGCTGAAGCGGTCTCATATGTAGCAGGCCGAGCGGGGTTACCGCTGATGCTGCTGCCATATGCCCCAGGAGCCTCTGAAAGAGTTTCAGTGGGACCGCTGTCCTGCCCTTGAACGTGTTCAAGCAGTTCAGCACCGACTGAGCACGCTGCTCTGTGAGGCGCGCTGTCTGGGCGACCGAATCCAACTCCATACCGAGAAAAGAGATCCTCTGCACAGGGGTGAGTTTGCTCTTTTCCCAGTTGACCTGAAGACCCAACTGGCTGAGGTGCCTGAGCACTAGGTCCCTGTGTTCGCATAGCTGATCTCGAGAGTGTGCTAGTATGAGCCAGTCGTCGAGATAGTTGAGGATGCGAACGCCCTGTTCTCTCATGGGAACAAGGGCCCCCTCCGTGACTTTCGTGAAGACACGGGGGGACAGGGACAGCCCGAAGGGTAGGACTTTGTACTGATATGCTCGACCCTCGAACGCAAAGCGCAGAAATGGCCTGTGTCGAGGAAGAATCGAGACATGAAAGTACGCGTCCTTCAGGTCGATCGCTGCAAACCAATCTTGGGGACGGATACATTCGAAAATGCGTCTCTGCGTGAGCATTTTGAACGGTAGCTTGTGGAGGCTCCGATTCAAAACTCGCAGATCCAAGATCGGTCGTAACCCACCACCTTTCTTGGGTACAATGAAGTAGGGACTGTAGTGCCCTGACCTCATATCGGCTGGAGGGACCGGCTCTATCGCATCCTTCGCCAGTAGGACTGCGATCTCCGCACGCAAGACATGGGCATCGGCTGCTCTCACTGTAGTGGAGTGGATGGCCCGAAACTTGGGGGGACGCCGGGCGAACTGAATCGCATAGCCGAGCCTGATGGTTCGAATGAGCCAGCGAGACGGCCTGGGGAGCGCTAACCAGGCTCGCAGAGACCGTACAAGCGGGACCAAAGGGACCGTAGGCGTACCCGGAGTGGGGCAGCGAGGTGGAACACAGGGACGCAGCTCGGGAGGCTCTCTCTGGGAGGCGGCCCGTAGCGGGGTCTGAGTGTGCTGTGCAGCACTTACCTGGTTCCACGGGGCAGGAGGTGCGGGAGGCGGCTCGATGGCGTTCTCGGACCGTACGCAGCTGCCGGCTGGCGATAGAAGAGGCGGATGAGAGTGGTGAGGATTCTGACCCCCCACTACTCTCCGGGCCCTCTTCGGACCCAGAGATGATAGAAACTGCTCTTTTATTGAAAATTTGGGTACCGCTGGTTTTAAGGCCAGCGGCGGAACACAAACAAAACGAAACAAAGGATTTTCCACCCGGCCCTCTTCCGGGGGAGGGAGCGATGCAGTCATCGTCTCCTGGAGAGCAGTCCCTTCCACCTCTGGGTCGCCCGTCCTAGGGCCGCTTACCTTTGGCTTTGCCGCCCCTCTTGGCGGGGGCCTGGACGGGCGGGGCGCCCTGCCTGCGACTGGCTCCACGGTGCCGCTTGGATGGAGGCTGCTGCTGCGGCGCGGGAGCAGGGGCAGACGCAGGCGGACGCCCACGGCGACGAGCAGACCGAGGAGCCGCGGGCGGTGGGGTGGAGGCAGCAGCTGACCGCCGCCCACGGCAAGATGTGTCTAATGGCCTCAGTCTGCTTCTGTACAGCCGAGAACTGCTGGGCGAAGTTCTCGACCGCGTCGCCGAAGAGGCCGGTCTGGGACACGGGGGAGTTAAGGAACCTGATCTTGTCGGTCTCCCGCATGTCAGCCAGACACAGCCAGAGGTGGCGATCCTGGACCACCAGTGTGGACATCGCACGACCCACTGACCGCGCAGTGACCTTCGTCGCACGGAGCGCGAGGTCAGTTGCGGCACCAAGTTCTTGGAGAACTTGTGGATCATGACCACCCTCGTGCAGGTCCTTCAGTGCCTTGGCCTGATGAACCTGCAACAACGCCATGGCGTGCATGGCAGAGGCAGCTTCCACACAGGCCTTGTAAGCCTTGCCGGTCAGGTCCGACGAGTTCTTACAAGCCCGGGAAGGAAGACACGGTTCTCCACGCCAAGTGGAGTTAGGGCACAGTTGCATAGCAACGGCCCGTTCCACTGGCGGGATACGCGTGTATCCCTTAGCTACCCCGCCATCAAGGGTGGTGAGGGAGGAGGATCCACCGAGACGGTTTCTGGCAGTAAAAGGTGCCGTCCACGTCCCTGTGAGCTCCTCATGCACCTCCGGGAAGAAAGGCACTGGGGTGGGTTGCTGAGAACCATTGCGCGCCACCCCGAGATACCAATCGTCCAACCTCGAGGGCTCGGGACACGGTGGAGGGTTCCACACGAGCCCGATCCTGTTGGCGGCCCGGGAAAGCATGGCCATCATCTCCGGGTCTGACTCGGGCACCGCTGGCACACCTGAAGGAGGCAGCGGCTCCGAGCCGTCGTCCGCGGAGAGGTCTGACCCACCCTCCGATGCAGCGATCGACATCTGGTCGTCGCAGGGAGCGCCGAACGAAACGACCGGTACACATCTCGAGGACGGTCCAGAACGTTCCGTTGGCAGCTCAACTGGTTGCGGAGCATGAGAGGAGTGAGGGTTCCTAGGGGGTTGGTTCCCCGAAGGAAGCGCGCTCACTGTAATCCTCAGGTCACCCGTGTCACTGCCCGAAGCAACCCGCGAAGGGGGGTTGGAACGAGGTGCAGGCACGGGGACTCCGCCCCTTTGCAGGAACGTGAGTCTCGACCTCAGCTCCGAGATGGTCATCTTCCCACAATGGGTACATGACTCATCCACGAACGCTGCCTGTGCGTGTTCGAGGCCCAGACACACAAGGCAGCGATCGTGACCATCCCGCGACCCCAGGTAACGACCGCATCCAGAAACACACAGATAGAATGTCATCTTGAAAAAGACGCAAACTATCTGTGTAAGCTCTTTTAGAGACTGCTCTCCTTGGTGCTGAAGCACGCAGGGGAACGGTCACAGCGAACACAGACAGGAATGTGCACCTGTCTGTGCGCGATTCTCTCTCGCTGGTCTTACCAGCCGTAAAAACGGCCGTTGAGCGCTTTAATCGCGCACCTTACCAGCCGTAAAAACGGCCGTTGAGCGCTTTAACCGCGCACCTTACCAGCCGTGAAAACAGCTTTTTTGTTTGCTCAGTTTTAAAACAACAAACAAAGAAGAGAGAGAGAGAAGAGAAAAAGACCGCTCGCGCTGTTGTGCCGTCACGCCCGCACCAAAGTGGAGAAATCCAGAAGAGGCTTGCCTTCAAATTCACTCTGTTCAGCATACGAAGTGCTTGGCTCCGAAGCAAAAAGCTAGTGTGCAATCGCACCAGCTGCTCGTTTATACCCGCGCTAACGAGGGGGGTAATAATTTGGCGGGGGTCAGAATTCGGCACCACACCGGCAAAAATCCTTGATTATGCGGCCCGTTTTCTTTAAAAATGCGATGGAATATGCGGGATATTTATGAAATTTTATTCGATGAAATTGCGGGAACTTGCAAAAATTGCGGGAACTTGCAAAAACTTCGGTTTGATGAAAAAGAAAAAAAAGGTGATTCCCCCAACACCCTGTTCTCATTAGGCTACTACCTTAATGTAAAGAGTCATTTCTTATTACTTCCTTTGATAAGCAAGCATACTACATCATATAAAGTGCTGGTAATATTTAATTTCTCATCTTGTTTTATTTCAGACTGTAACGAGTGTAAATAAGGTGTGGCCCCTTTAAGAGCTGCGCGCTCCCTGTTGAACTGTTTGCAGTGTTATATTATATGTGCGCCTCGAACACCCCATGTGTGCGGGTAATTTCTGTTTGATGCTACTTCTTTTATCTTATTTTGTTTATTAAGTAACGATGTGACGGTAGAACGTGTGACAGACAGTTATACGAGTTCGATTTGTGAGATGTCAATCGCCTCCGTGAGTCTGTCTGGCCTCTGCAATCATAGACATCATATTGAGAGTGAGGAGTCATGTGCCGATTTGGGCGGGGTCTGAGCCTGTCGGCCATGATGGTAGGAGGTGCTAGCGGTTGCCAGGGGCAACGCCTTCAGAACTTCACAGAGGCGCTACTTAGGGGTGGGAATCTCTAGGCACCTCACGATTCGATTCGATTACGATTCAGAGGCCTGCGATTCGATTCTAAAGCGATTATCGATTATCTGAATCTTTTGTGTGTGTGTGTGTGTGAATATAAATACTTTGCTTTAAAAGTACAAAGTAATGACCCATAAAGAATTAACGTACAATATATTTTATTAACATTGCAAAGAACCAACAGGAAAATAAATGTGTGCCTGAACAAGCAGCATACTTGTAGTAAATTAATAATATAACAACAACAGGTGTTCTGACGATTCATGCTACCCATCGAGATGTGCTACTTACTGGTGCATGTGCAGACTCATTTTTCTTCTGCTTACCACGCCCATAAATCTATGCATCCTTGCTGTGGAGACTTGTAGGAAACTTTGACAGGTCAAATATGAATATTTGATGATAATTTTTACTTTTCACACCGTTTTAAAAATAAAAACAATACATTATACTGTACTCTTAACTTCGAATTTTATTATAATTTTATTTCATATAAAAATATCATTTTTACTTGTTATATCAAATGTGATAATTGCTAGTTCATTTAAAATATCAAAATATGCTCCCCATACACTTACCCTGATTAAAATGAAATAAACAATGTTATAATATTGTGAGATTTACACCATTATGGAAACAATAGAGAATGAATCAACATTATCTGTGATCGATTCGCGTTTGGGTAGCATTTTTCGACAAGGCAGCAGAAATCGTCTGAACACCGGTAAAGCCCAGAGCCATAGAGAGAAACGGCTCTGGTACAGCCGAGTGTTTTTCCTCCTCTGGGTGGAAACGTGTCATATGGCTTCTCATATTTGTCGTGTTGCCGAAATATTTTAGTTTTATTCTACAAAGCTTACAACTAGTGTGGCTCTTGTCCAGCTCCTTTCCCCCTTCAACTTCATAGAAGCCAAAATATTTCCACACGTCAGCTTTTAACGAGGAGGGTGTTTGGATTTCGCGCTCAGCCATCGCGTCTCTGTTATGTGCGCACGCCACAGACAGACGGTCTTGGCACTGCACTTCCGCGCTTCAGATTTCCGTCTTTTGCGTTCCGTCAATATTACGTCAATATTACGTCATTTTTTTTTTAAATCGATTTTTGACATTTTTGAATCGATTCAGAATCGTCCACGTCCGCATCGCGATGCATCTAAGAATCGATTTTTTCACCCACCCCTAGCGCTACTAAACATTCCAGAGCTCTTTCATTTTCGTGCATTTATTATTTTCACGCATTTATTATTTTGGCGGGACAGAGACGGATCTACGAATATGAGGGGAAAAAAGGAAGAAAGTAAAGCAATGCAAAAAGATAAGGCGAAAGAAAAGGGACCTTACAGGAACAAGCTCACACCAAGCTCAAAACAGCGGTATTTGGAGAAGTAGCATCAAGATATTTGTTCTTTTGCACTAATAACAGTAGGCCTATTATTATTATTACTTATGTTGTCCAAAAAATATATATTCAGTTCTCAATAAATATTGTTAAGCCATATCAAGTTGTTTCAAGCATTTATTTCAAAGAAATAAAAAAGAAATGAACGAGGCACTCAAACAACACTTTTGCACATGTTCGTTAAGGCACAGCAGACAATCTTATCAAAGGCATCAGCCAACCAAGCAATCCAGCGTCTCGTCAGGTCAGAGACTTGCTTTCCCTGATGCTGTGTCCATTTCGGTAACCTAAAAAACTATTCCATTGTTCCTATGTTTTCCGTATGTATCGTGTGAGGTACTGGAGCAGTTTTTAATGCAGCAGTGACGTCCAGGCATGGTAAAACAGTGCGGAATTGCGAGAATCTCCTCTACTACCGAGTTAACAACACACGTAAACAATCATTTTTTCATTGTTTTGCCGCGGTAATCCTGCCAACATGGCGGAGAGGGGAGGGGCTCTGTACAATGACGACAACTCCTCACTCTAAATAGATAGACGCCCTATCGACCGCTACTGCCTATTGGCGCGGACGAACCGTGGGGCCGCCATCTTAAACTGGTCACCCGCTCCGCTCAGTGTAATCTGTTTGGCAGGTGCAATGAGCTGTCAGCACATTTAATTAATCGTATCTCACTGAATACCGAACTGATTTTCACGCGGGTTTTTTTGCTGCAAAGGTCATACACGTAGCTACGATACAGGACACTTTGAATATTTTGTTCACAAAATACAACCAATAGTACGGTAATGTTAAATCTTAAATCTTACTTGTGTAAAGTAATCCCCGAGTGGTGGTCCGCCGATTTGAGCAGGAATATGCTGCACAGTGCTCTGGCATCTACTGCTGCTATGCAACGCAAATAGGAGTATGACCGGTTTAAGATGGCGGCCGCATTTCTTGCGCCACAGTGGCCAATAGGGCATCTAGTCTCTATATGATGTCTATGTCTGCAATAACATCAGCTGTGAGCTATCCCGTCGCGCAATTGCGTCACTTCATAACGTTCCCATGGAAACGGGGAAATGGCTGCTCTTGTGTGAAGCAAACGCAACATTTTCCAACTTTCAAGATATATGTGACTTTTTTGCAACGAAAATGCGAGGAGTATGAAATCATGAAAATCCCGCATATTTTGCACGGAAATCGGCAATTTATGCGGCGAAAGTGCGGCGTATTTGAAAAAATGCGGCCCCGCATGAATATGCGGACTTTGGCTGATTATGCATTGAATTCAGCGATCGCATAATCGCGTTTTTCTGGAGGGACTGACTGCCCTTCTAACTTACCACTTCTTCTGCCTCTTCCACATTTGCCTTTGAATTTTCATTCCCCTGTTCAGTCGAGACCAACAGACTTTTCTCCTTTCCTTCAACATGACCAAAGACTATGCATGTTTGCCTTGATCTAGCATGGAAGAGACTTTGTTTGAGTCGAGTTCCGGTTTTTAACTTTCCTGCATAGAACTCCTGAGATGGAAATGCACAGATGTCTTCTTGCTGTAAGAGACAAGATGTGTAAAATAAATTATAATTTAAACTAAGTGAAACTATAACAATACAACTGCTGGGGTGTAATTGATTAGATCATTGTTTAATATCACTAGATAAAAATGATATTGCTATATAAAAAACAACAGAACTGCCCTTTTTAGACACCTAAAGCAAAGAAATAACAACTGAAAGAAATTTGTAGATACAGAGTTAAAGCTATATTCTGATCATTTATTACCATTCTGTACTGAGTGTCAAGCATGAGTGCTCTCTCCATGTAACGTTCGAAAAGAGATTTGCTCATTCCCAATCGCTCTACCACATCACAGTGCACTACAGGTTGCAGCTGCATATGATCGCCCAGAAGAACAATCTACAACAAGAAAATAATAATATAAGAACCCAGAAGCAGATTCAACTACAGTAATGCATGTTGTAATCAATGCAAACAGTGAAAATAGAATACTAAACGTTTTACCCATATTAATGTGAATGTTAAGGTAAAGCCTCCAGTAACTTTAATGTGTTTTATCAATTCACTTGGCGGTCATCTTTGAAACGCCTCTCAGGCATGCAAGTGCAGCTCCTATCTTTTTGAATGGGGAAACATCAAATTCTCCAAAATTGTTCGCCAAGCTTACGATTAAATTTCATATTTGAAATCACCAATGAAATCTGACAACAACTGTCTCATAAATGTTGTTTTTAAACGCTCAAATCATGACAGAAAACAAAATTTTTCAGGCTGGATCAAGCTAATGTGCAGGGGCAGTGGAAGCGCGCGTCTGACTGACTCTGGAGCTTCTAACGGCAGCTGCAGTGACGCAATGACTTTACCAATCTGCGATTGGCTCTTATTTAGAAGGTGGGACTTATTCCACCATATTGAGCATTGAACTTTTCCCCATTCAAAACAATACGAGTGACGTGTTTTGTGTAATTCTATAGTCTTTGGTGTTTTTTCAACCAATCCATGCTGCTAATATCCAGGTTTTACTGTTTGTCTAAAAAGAACTTTGGTTTGCATTCATACCTGCTCAGGTTTATGAGCCACTAGAGGAATAAAGGCTTCAGGTTCAGTTGCCATGGCACATTCATCAATGATGATCTGTTTTAAGTCGAGGGCTTCAGCTAAGGCAGAGTGTGAGGCTGCAGTGCAAGTACACAAGATTACATCGTGCTGCAATAATTCGTGTTTCCTGGCATTTTTGAGGGTTTCTTTGTAGCTGTAAAACAAAAAAGTGAACTTTAACTTAGCTTTTCATTTCAAAGTAATTGTGTCCAAACAGTTTCCAACAAACAAGAAACAATAATTTGGAACCAAAAAGAGATTTCTAGTTATTAAGCCATACATACAGTTTTTTTTCTTCAGGAGTGAATTGATCTCCTCTTGCGATTTTCATATCAAATGCTTGTATTTGAGTGGAATATCTGTTGCCAGACTTTCGAATCAGGTGGTGTAATGCAATGGAACTAATAAAACAACAACAATAAACATCTGTTAATGGAAATCAAGGTTTAAATACACACACACACACACACACACATATACTGATAATTAGTATATCCACCCAAATAAGTGATTAATGGACAATATTTGGGGAATACCTGAGTTCTGTGTTTGGTTTTTCCCCTCTTTTAGAATTGCGTGACAGCTTCAGATTGCAGCCTGGGTAAGGAAACTCCAACATCTCCATCTGATCACTGTAGATTCTGAGAGGTCGAACATCTCTTCTAAGTTTTAGGAGATGACCTGCAAAACATTTGAATAACCAGTTAAATTTGCAGTGATCATTGATCAGGTAATGTTCTTTAAAAGTTAATCATGTAACTCCTGCCTCACCAGTGGCACCAAACTGACCAAATGTCATAAATAATAATTGACTATATGGAATAGCATAATAGATATACCGCTTTTACTATTTCTGCAATATTTACAGTGCATACTTCTGAATATTCAAAATTATCTATGTACTGAATACCTGAATGACCTACTACTTTTCCCAATATGCAAAATTTACATATTTTAACACGATTTGCAAAAATGTACCTGCTACAACATCAACAGATTTATTTGAAGGGCCACAGTACAGAATAGCTCTCTTCTTCTGTGAATTGGAGGTTGGAAGCTGTTGGATATTCTTGAGCATCCAATACACAATATGGACACCAACGACAGTTTTTCCAGTCCCTGTGAAAATGCACAACAATAATATAGCAGGAAAGGACTACAACTTACAATAGCCTTTGTGAAAACAAAGAAAGTCAGAAAATCTCTCTCACCTGGTGGTCCTTGGATAAGAGTGAATGGGTTGGTCAGTGCTTCTCTTATAGCTTTACATTGACTGTTGTTTAGATGGGAAAACCCAGAAGGGAGATAATTGTCAATCTCAAATCTGGCTGGGTTCTGCTCCGGATTTGTATATCCTTCGAGGAGATATAGTGTTAAACAAAATTAAACTACATTGAAGAGATTTTGAAAAGAAAATGGCTAGTACTGTAAGTCACTAAAGTTTGAAAGTAATATAAACTATCTATATTTTATATAAGTAATATAAAATATAGATAGGCTATGCAAGATGTTACAAAGAGGCATTAAAAGTGAAACTGTAGTACCTCCTCCAGAGTTGATTCTCCTGCCCATGGCAATCGTTTTCACAAGGTTGTTAGCTTTGGTAAGACTGCTAATTGCATTCTCTTTGCGCCTGCAAAGAAGCATAACAATTAATGAAGCTTACATATATTGTTTGAAGATGTGTTCATAATTGAAGGACACACATTAAACTATACCGTGTATAAATATACTGAAAAGAGTAGCTTTAAAATTAATCAGTCTGTATTTTTGAACATTTTTGTCAGCTATAGTATACATGATTTGTAGTCTTACACATCTGGCAGAAGCTTTGTAATCAGCTCCAGAGTAAACTTTGTCCTCTCGCAGAATATCGCTTCTGGAATATTTGTCATGGGCATGTGGTTAATCAGAAAATCAATTCGTAAGTTCTTTGGTTCTTTGGAGTCTGTTTCTTCAACTTCTGTAATTATGCCATGGGCCACCCAAGTGATAGAAGGAACATCCATGAGAGCTGTGCACTGAGTGTTTTCCAGAAAGGGACCTCTCTGACTTTGGTGAATCCTAGTTCGAATGCAGAGAAAACTTTTCCTCAGGTCACATTCAATAGACCACTGAGATTTCTTGTCAAGGGGGAGGAGAAAAAAACCTTTAAGGTTTTTTTGAGGAGACTTTTCCAATTTCAAGGCTACATCTTCAATAAGAATGCTCTCATTTTCGGCCACAGCATTGGAGGCTGACTCCATTTCACACATAGGCTTCCATATTGTCTGATAATCCATGTATGAGTTGTATGAATTCCTTGATGAGAGTAATGCATATTTTGAAAAACACTTGATTGGATCTTTCACATGATCCAAACAAATCTCAAATTTTGGATGCACAACAAACAGCTGAATTGCTGGTGTCCATAATCCTCGAGCTGCGGCTGTACCTAGCTGCACCTCGACTGCCTCACCTTGCTTTATTCTCAGCGACAGTTCGACATAATGCTCAGCGTGCATGGGATCAGATTTTTCTGAACCTTTAGAGTTTCTCAGTCTTTCCTGGAATTGTCTTGTATGGATTGTTGAGCTAACATCAAGCTCCTCAATCAGGGGAAACATTATGTCCCAGTTTTCTTCTCTAACAGCAGCTGCTAGGCATTTCCAGGTGTTCCTAGGGACATAGGCCATGACTGAGTTAGGATTTTGTTGTTTGACTTCTGCATGAATGTGAGGATTGGAGAATGAATATATCCTTCGCTCCCATTTCAAGATCATGCATTTGTTTGTTTCATCAAGTTCTGGTTGATATCCCAGCTGAAGATCCCTGTACATAATGTCTAAGTTTTCTGATATAGAGTCTCTATTAAGGGGGAAGGATACTCTGAAGTTTGACCCTGATGGATTGAGCTCCACAATGTACGCCACCTTCCTTTCACTTTGGGTCGACAAATTTAATGCAAAATGTAGAGCATTTGCTTTCTTCTCGTATGCCGACTGTTGATCATTTTTCCTGGAAAATTCCATGCAAGACAGGTTAATATCATGAGCTGTGTACCTATTGTTTGTCTTGTCAATCACAGAATGAAGAAGGCGCTGCACAATAACATCTATGTATCTGCGGACTGGAGATGAGGCCCATGTATAGCAGTCAAGATCTAAATCACAGTGCCCAATTCTTGAGACATGTGTTGAGTTTGAGCGCAGAATACATGCTTTTTGAAACAGTCTCCTAAATGCAATAGCAAAAGGGAGAAGTTGGGGGTGAATGTCATCAGTTGCAACAAAGTCAATTATTTTGTAGATATTTTTCTGCTCTGCTGCTGTCTTCAGGCATCTCAAAAGGGATTTTAATATAGGGAAGGTTTCAGAATCAAAAATGTCAGCCTTAGGGTTTGGCATGGCTTTGTAGCGAATCAAACCTTGGTTATTCAGTTCATGAGACACATGGTCACTCTCATGAGCTCGACTTGAGAAGTGAACAGATAGTGGAATCAAGGAGGCATTTTTGTCAAAAAGGTCAGTAAGCTTTTCACTTTTTGGTCTGTCCTGACATCTCAGTGGAGTTATGCTCCTTGTTGTTTCATCAAACAGAAGGCGTTCAGCAACTGTGTGGTTAAACATGACCATCAGCTCTTCCACCATTTGGTGAGATTGTCTTCTTCCAAGGGTTACGTCCTCATCTGGCTGTTTGTAACACCAGCTTTCCTGTTTCCTGTATCTCCTGTGAACTGTAGCAAAGTTCCATGCTTTCACAAGGCAGATTTCAAGTGGGTCAGAATGCTGGCAAATGTTTTCAAGGATGTCCTCAGCTTCATCGTAGGAAAACCTCCTCTTTGAGTGAATGATAGACTTGAAGAAAAATCTTTTCTTTATGCAGTTTGTTATTGCATCTACTTCTATTATCAAGGAGATGGCTCGTCTGTCATGGTCTGGGATTAAACTGAAGAAATTGGCACTCAATTCTTTAGGAAACATGTGTATTGGCTCCTTCTCACGTGGGTAGAAAGTAGTGCACAGCTGTCTTGCATATTTGTCCAGTTCACTGTCTTTAGCCACAAAGCTTGCAACATCAGAAATGTGAACTCCGATTTCATAGTACTCACCTAAATCCCGTACACTGATTGCATCATCAAGGTCTTGTGAACCAGCAGGATCAACAGTGAATGTTGGGAGCATGCGAAAATCTCTTCGTCCATCTTGAAATAAACTGAGACCTTGAAAGTCTTTCATCTGTTTTTTCAAAGATGAAGAAAGTGTCCTCCTCAACTTGTACTCGATGTCGAGTACATTCAATCCATCATCTATAGTTGTTATTTTTGGAAACACACTCACAACGATCCCCAAGGGAAAACTGTTAGTCTTTCTCCACTTAAGGACTTTGACAACAAAGAGGTATTTTCTACGTGCTTCCTCATTTATTTTGATGAAACTCTTTATTTTGCAGTTGTCTGGATTTCTTACAGCAATGTGGTCTGGTTTGTCCTTTGAAAATGGTGTGTAGATTTTGGAGATGCATTTGTTGATAGGTGTCATCACTTGATTGTCATATCTTTCAATGGTGCAGACAAATTCTTTGACAGTATCTGCATTTTCAAGGACGTTGATTACTTTTCCCATTGGACGATCTGATTTCTCACTCAGGATCTCCACTGTTACTTTGTCTCCAGGGAATGCCTGTCCGAAATTCTTTCTACCCTTGATATCAATTCTCAGAGTGGGGTCGTCAAGTGGTACTGCATAACCACAGACATGATTGTCTTTGAATAGCTCACAGTGTTTGTGGATGGTAGAGCTAGTAAACAATTGCTCTTCATCTGCTTCTGTAATCTGGTTGTTCACATTACTGACAAGATGCCCATTGGTAAAAATGGGAAATAAGCCTTCCTCGGTCAATGCAACATTGATGTCTTTGCTCTCATCAAGAAGCTCTTGAAGTATTGGGTCTTCTGTGTCTAGTATTTCAGATGTAACTGATTCACCATCGCTACTCTCTTCATCCTCACTTCTGCAGAGCTCAGATATCTCAAGGAGATCTTGTTTCAAAGAATCCAAGCTAAAGTCATGGGCAGTTCCCTTGTGGATGCAGTACTCTATATAAGATCTCCATAGTCTCCAGCACATACCGAACTGATGGCAAGAAAGTGCAGCTGCATCTCCAACAACAATTATTTGGGATTGGGCTCTTGTCATAACAGTATTCAACACTCGCATGTCATTGAAAAACTCAAGACAGGTCCGGTCCGTTTCCAATAGGCTATCCTTGGTGTGCACAGTGGAAATCACAATGACTCTGAATTGTTTTCCTGCAAAATATGGGAAAATTCAGTATGCTCTCACTGTGAATCATATCCATGAATACTAGTATGTTTGCACATAATAATTGCATAGAATTACATTTGAGTAATGCATCATCCTTACCTTGCACATTTTCAGCATTCTCCACAGTGAAACGGGGCAGTCTAAGCTGACGCAGTCTTTGCCGTATTTCCAACACCTGAAACACAAAAGAGGCAAAAGCATCTGGTATAAACACACTGATGGAAATTTTCTGAATTAGCAGCATGACTAATAAAAACATTATATAAATTGGTGAATAGCAATATGTTTGATACCTGTCTGCCTTGAGAAAGGACACAGACTGATTCAGGATCTTTATCACCCCACTCTTGCGGCCACTCCTCCAATATTCCTTGCACAATGTCAACAACACTTAGAATTTGTTCTGGATTGAACCAGGACATGCTTGTTGAATCCAAACAACATTCTCCTCTTACATGATGGAACTGCAAGGCATGCTGGTGTGGATGAGGAGGCACATCTCCTTTAGCCTTGATCACATCGGTCTTTCCCACATAAAAATGTGTTGACACAAAATCCACAATGTCCTTTGTGGAACGGTAGTTTTCATTGAAAATGATTCGGCTTTGTTTGGCAGCACTGTTGTTTTCAGCTTGGTAGTAATAGAAGAGGCGATTGAGCAGGGTATGTTCTGAGCATTTTTCTTGTCTCACAGAGAAGAGCCTGGGTCCCATCTGCATGTGATCTCCTGCTAAAACAACACGTGTATTTTTACCAGCCAAGCCCAATGCCATAAGAGCCTCACACTCCAACATCTGAGAAGCTTCATCAATCAGAATGTGGCTGAAGTAGTTTTCAGGTAGCTTCATGTCATGGAAGAAACGAGCCATTGCAGTTGTTGTTATGATGATTCTTGTGGAATCTAGAACAGCTTTATCAGGAAACTCAAATTGATTGCCGTCTGGGGATAAATGGCAGTACGGTAGAATGATAGGATCAGTGGATCTGAGATTGCTTTCCATTGCCTTGATTCTCAAAGGTTTGGCTTCATGATGAACAGTTGTTACATATTCATGGAAATGACCTCTTATATAAAGATCAGCAGAACTGCATTGGGAAAAAATAGATAAAAAATAGGTGCTGGTAAAATTAAACATTTAGAACAATGCATTTGGCATACATTTTTATACAAAGAGTAGGGATGTAACGATTCACTCATCTCACGATGCGATACGTTTCACGATACTGGTTTCACAATACGATTTTCTCGCGATTTTTTTAACAAATGAGATTTAAGAGAAATTATAAATGAAAAAGTGTCCTTTTTATTATTTCTCAAACATTTTTTTTATATATATTTGTCAAATAATAAAACTACATTAACCTGTTAAAACGGACGCCCCCGTTTTTTTACATTGTAATAAAGGCGATATTCTAATTTTGTTATAATTTGTATCATTACACTAGTAAGAGTTAAAAAAAAACAGAACACATTGAGAAAGAGATAAACCAGATTCCTGGTTGCCACGGAAACACTGATGCATCTTGTGATCTCCGTGGCTATCGCACTTGTCATATTAATGACTTTTACATGAAAACGGAGGTGACTGGTGCTTCTCACGGTAGTGATTATTATTAGTCTACGGAAAGTCAAAATGCCGCCACACCTCCGATTTGAATGAGTCAACGTAAACATCTAAGCTTGCTGTCGCCATGCGTTTGACGGCGCGAGCACACCAGTCTATGACACACACTGGCGCGGCGCGGCGCGAGCAGAGCAAACCGAGCGTTTTCAGTTAATTCCTGTGGAAGTTGAGTGCTCACACAAGCTCAAGTTCCATGAATGAAGTGAAAACACTCGCTAGCTTTGCGCCAGTGTGTGCTCGCTGCTATTGTGCCTGTAAAGCGAGGTTCACAACTTCACAGTAGGCTATTCAGTAAACGAGTCCTGCTGTTTAAAACGTGTATCGCGACTCGTTTAACATTTCAACCGATTTGAATCGTCACACAATTTTATCCATGGCGAGTGAATCGTTACATCCCTAACAAAGAGAGATTGCCTTCAAGGTATTCAATTTATAAGCTTATGAATGCTCTACAGTTTGGACTACAGGAATGCAAATGTTAATTAAACAAATGAATGGCAGGTCACTGCCCTGTTGAAAAGACCAGCATATGTTGTGTTTTGGAAGCCCAGTGTCTCCACAAGGCTTTAACTATGCTGGTCCGCCAGCTAGGCCAGAACCAAACAAGCCCTAACCAGCATAAATCAGCATGGAATTAAGTTATTCTGAGTATTCTGTGCAATAGAATTGCGCTGCATTACCTGTTTGTGTGTGTGCAAATCAGGATTTTGTTCTGTGGTTGCTGCACAAGAACCTGGGCCATCTTTGCAAGGGTTCGAGTTTTGCCTGTTCCAAAAGGTCCATAAATCAACAAAGGTGGGATAGTGATTCTGTTGTCCGTTACACTAAGGACAAAGGTCATTGCTGCTTGCTGCTTCAAATTTAACTCGTTGGTATTTGACTGGCAAGAAAAACTGGAGTTGAAGTCTTTCAGATCAGGCAAAACTTTGTCCAAGTAAGGGAGATCATCAATGGCCTTGTGCATCTCGCAGAACCATAGACGATTTATTTGGAACTGGACTTCCATCTCATATTTCTCTTCATTCTGCAGATTTAGATCAGTGCAGCAGTGTTTGGAAAGCTGTAGATGTACTTGTGTATCAGTGGTAGTGTCTTTCAGAAATATAGCCTCATAAATAGGCCCAAGATAATTATCTTTTTTCGTGACACGAACAAGAGATCTGATAGCACGTCTTTTCATTATGAAACCTTGAGGGGCATCAGGAGTAAGAAGGCGAGACACAGGCGCAGCAGCAAAAAGTTCCCCCATATTAGGCAATTTCAATCCAAACCTGTAATCATACAGTTTATTTTTCAAATGCACAGTCCCTCGTAGATTCAGCCTGAAAATATTTAGGAAAAAGGAGAGTACATTAGAGTTGTTATAAATGGCAATTGTCAAATATTGGATTTAGACCTAAACATATACTGTACCTGGCAAGCAGTTCACCTTCTTCCTTTTCCTCCTGGTATAAAAAATTGTGCATGCTCTGTTTGTAATTCTCACGGTTAATCAAACTGATTGACTGGGGTTCCTTGACGAGTGGGTATCTGTTTAGCAGCTCTCTCTGTGCCTCATCTATTTCAACAAAAGGAATGACTTCCAGGGTTTCCTCATTCCAGGGCTCAAGATCCGTGGCAGTCTCTGGTTTTTCTTGCAGAACCTCAGGTGCTGGACATGTTCCCTTACACTCATCCTCTCCAACTCTGACCTTGAGTTTTTGTCGCAGTACTGGTCTCGTATTGAAGTCAAACACTACCCACTGCTCATACAGGCCTGGCTGGTCAGATTTGAAGGACACTGGAATTTCATACACTGCAAAAACAATTTACAGTCATTTGAATGTATTTTTTGAATAATGAATTAATAAGTAAGGGTTCTTTTTGGGTTTTGTAAGAAACATTCAATCTTCACCTTCTGTGTTCTTTTTAAACCAATCACTAGTGGAATATGACAGTTCTTCATGGGGGTTTTTGCTGAGGCTGAATTTCGACCCCTGTTCCCGTCTGAGTAAAGCGACCACTTCTAGAGGTTCCTGCAGGGAATTAAGTCATATTAAGAGAATACAGATTTATGTCTTTGCAGATGTGCCTATCCAACACTACCAACATTACATATTTTTACATTACTTTAATCATCAAAATAACTTGTGAAAAATAATGATAGTAAAATGTATTTGAAATACATTTATTTTATGCTAAGTATACTACAAATACCTTTACTTAATATTTACATGTACTTAATATAATATACAATAATATAATACTTTTTGGATACTAAATTGGTATAATGGTAAAGTCTGCTAATTAATTTAGTACTTAATGCAATTTAGACTGGAAATAGTGATGAGGTCCTACTAAAGATATACTTAAGTTATATTTGAATTTGCTTAAGTGGAACTATTGCAATTATACTTTAGCCACACTTTAAATATCTTGCATTTAAAGATATTATACAGAGATCATACTATCCTTACTAAGAGTGATATTAAAACACATTTTAGGCTTATTACAATATATCAGTAAATCTTAAGCGATATGTCAGTAAATATGTAATGGATTTCTAGTATACTATACTATACTATACTAAGTTTTCACCAGGATAATCTAAGCAATTTTTTAAAGTTATACAAGATTCAACAATTTTTTTACTTCGATTTAATGAAATTTAAGTTGAAATTACTTATACAGCTTAGTTGATTTTTTTTACAGTGTTCAGTTTGGCAGATTACAGAGCCGTTTACATAATCCAAAACATTGGATTATGTATTATTACATATTTATTCCACACAACATACAGACTTGGTAAAACAAACTAACAACTTTAACAAGAAGTTATTAACTTTTGCAAGAATTCCTTGAATCTTTTTTTTTTTCATAAGGATAAAGGTATTTCTCAGGGTTCGTTGATCAAGAGGCACAAAACACTGCTTTGAACACCATAATTCCTATAAAACCTAGAGAAAATATTGTAGTATCATTAGTTAATGCACAAACCTTAGAAATAATGGTAAAACTCCATGTACACTGTATTCCCTTTTTCATTACATAGACACTGTCTAAATCTGGGTCGCAGGTGATAGAAACATCAGGAAGGGTGTCGCTGACCTGTAGGAATATTGATTCAATCAGTGTTTATGATATTGTAAAAAGCAAGTATGTACAGTAACAAACAAGCTTTGGTTTTAAATATATGCTAAATAAATTAGCATCAGCCAATGAAATAAAATCGCTAGCATTGTGCCACACATTGTTCATTACTGTATGGCCCACTTACAATAATTTTCTTGTTGTCGCTGTGCCTGTATTCCTCCAAAAGAATGTCCTGATAGGACAGTAATCCCAGCTCGGCTGCATCCCTGGCTTTCTTACGTGTAGCCTTGATTCTTTTATGCCATTCATGAAGTTCCTCTTGACTGTGTGCCTTTGTGCAATTATCTCCATACTCGCATATCAGGGATCTATGGGAGGACATTTTATTGGTTTCTTTACGTATATGCGGCAACGGAACTGAATCAACACTGAACTGACTACAATAACACTTTTTTCTTTATAGAGCTGCATTACAGTTGATTTGAACTATGTTCGCAACATTTAATAATTATTTCCCTGTTGATCACTGTAAAGCTGCTTTGAAACAATGTATAAAGCGCTTTAAAATAAAGGTGACTTGACTGGTTTGACTTGCTTCGAAACAAGCAAACATCTATTGGCATGTCATGCTTCATAAATACCTTTCACACAATTTCAGGTCGTTGTATGTTGGTGGCGGATCACGGTACTTCCATTGCAGAGAAGTATCTTCAAAGATCAGTCTCCTGTGCTTCACCGTGAAACAATGGTTCATGAATTCCTCGTCTGTTGGGAAGTGTTCCTGACATAATGTGCAGCTGCCTTTCTCTTGAGGCCTTGACTGCGGTGTCCTTTGGTTTCGTTTGATCAGATT
Source organism: Siphateles boraxobius (assembly GCF_051911475.1). Lineage (NCBI taxonomy): Eukaryota > Metazoa > Chordata > Actinopteri > Cypriniformes > Leuciscidae > Siphateles > Siphateles boraxobius. The sequence continues at coordinate 453,917 of NW_027508787.1, forward strand.
CACAAGCTGAGGAATTGTCAGATTTAAATCCTTGAGGACGTTCCACACGAATGCTTCCTCTCGGCTCCTAGCAAAGGAACATCTACTTCCATGTTCTGTGCATCCACGTTCTTCAGTGTAGAACCAGCAAACAACATACTTGTAAGGTCTGGGAAAGTCTGGCAGGGGAGCAACTTGCCTCCACACCGAATTGGGACATTTCCGCTGGACCAGTAAGATGTTTTCTGAGCAGTTATGGAAGATCTGGTTAAGGGAGTATGAAATCGCACTGTGTTTTCTACAGCACTTCTTACATCGCGCACACAGATTGAACCTCTCTTGTAATATTTGAAGGTTATGTTGATTTCCTACAAGAGCCATGACTTAGAAGGCATGAAATTCCTGTGAAAAGAAATCATTTGTAATTAGAATAAGATCCATTTACTACGGAGAGCGTGTTTCCACCACAGAGTAAAACATTTTAAAAGATAATTACGACTTTTTATCTCACAACTTCGAGTTTATATCTTGCAATTCTGACTTTATTTCTCAGTTGCGAGATATAAACTTGCAATTGCGAGTTATGAAGTCCAATTCTAAGGGGAAAAAGACTGACTTTTTTCCTCAGAATTGCGAGTTTATGTCGAACAATTCTGACTTTATAACAAAACTTTAAAAAAAAATCTGAATTTTGAGATAAAAAATCAAAATTACCTTTAGTATTTTTTATTCTGTGGTGGAAACAAGCTTTCAAAATGTACACGTTTTTTATTTTAAACACTGAAATATTACGCATTCTAATTTTGATGAACTTTTACTTCCTTCTGACTTCATTAACATCAGTTATAAGGAACATATCTTTACACACAGTAATTCACATATATAAAAACAGTGTAGTAGTTAAAAATTGTTAGCAAGCCAACACAAAACTTATGATAAATGTAAAAACAAATACTGAATAAGTGCAGTTATGACAATTTCTCCACTGAACAATTTCCTATTTGTATTTAAGGTTATAAGCTGCTGATTAAACTAAACACCTTATAACAGTAATTTACATTTAATCATTTAGCAGATGCTAATGCTTTCAGGTCACCTTCTCTTAAAGGAACAGTTCAGTTCTGTAATGTTTTACTCACTCTCATGCTGCGTGCATCTTTCTTTCTTCCGTGTAACTCAAAAGGGATGTTTAGCAGAGTGAGAGACTAAGTCACCATTCACTGTTGCTGTAAATGGTGACTGAAGCTGCTATTCTGCGTAATAGTGTTTGAGTGCCACAGATGATATTTTTCACAAAGCTTCATGAATTGTTTTCCATAATAAACGGTTCACAAAAGAATCAGGTAACATGAATTAGTAATGCATAGAATCATCTTACCTTCATATAAAAGGTTTGCTGATATGCCACAATGTTCCTGTAACACTGGATGCTTCAGCCACTCAGTCATGAGTATCTTGCTAGAGGCGTTTAAGGAATTTATATATAGATGTTGTTCGGTGACGCTGGCTAAGCCACTCCCTTCTAGAATTACAGAATAAGTTTCCTTTTCCCGGACAGTGTGTTTGTACTGAGCAGTGCAAATGCAGCTTTAGCTTTCAGTTTCACTACTGATGAAAACAACAGGAAGCATCAGCTTAACAGAATCACAAACAAACAATTCTCAGTGTCAGTAATGGGTATAAAATTGATGTAGATATTATAAATGTTGTTTTTTTTGCTGTTAAAAAAGATTTTAAAATAATGTTTGTGTGTAATGTGCATTTTTAAACCATGAAGTAAGCTCAAGTTAGACATGTTTTCCACATAGCACAAGCTTATTTTTTTCACAACATGTTTCAGAATGGAAATTATCTAATAATACTGACCCTTCTTTTTCCCGTATTTAAAATGTTTCCTATAACAAGGACCCATTGATGAAAGAAAATAAGGATTATATACACACACTCTCATTAAATATGAGCGTGTGATGTGGGGAACACTTTAAATGCAAAGCTAAATATAATTTTTTAGAACCAATTAGAGCTGAAGTTGTTAAGATCGAATTGAAATAAGGTTTCAAATGTCAAATTTAGAAAAAATACTCACATGGAGGAAACTATCTTGGCTGATAAATTTGGTTGGAATTGAAACTAAAACACTACAAACTTTGATCTGTGGTAGTGAGAATTGCTTATGAAAACATGTTTACATCTGTGAAAACTGAACATGCCTGAGATGACTACAGGTCATATTTAAACAGTTACAGACTAGAATATTACACAAAACAGCTGATTGAAACTGCTTTAATTGTCCCTTGAAGACTGACATCATATGCATTTGGAGTGTTAATATTTATGTATCTACCACCTGACCTAACCACTCCCTTTTAAATGCCATATTATATAAGGTTATGTAAATGAACCAAAACAGGTTCATGTGCTACGTGTCTAATTAACCCATATGATTCATGCCACTGATTAATGGCGCAGGAATGGCATAGTTGTATTTACTTTTAAATGTGTTTTCAGATCTACCTGCCTCACTAGAAACCAGGACACACACACACACACACACACACACACACACACACACACACACACACACACACACACACACACACACACACACACACACACACACACACACACACACACACACACACAAACACTCACGTTTACTTAGCTATCTAAATGGAGACATTCCATAGACATGATGGTTTTTATACTGTACAAACTCTATATTATCTCCCATTACACTTACGCTAATCCTAAACCTACCCATCACTCAAAACTTTCTGCATTTTTACATAAAAAAATAACAACCTTTAATTACTTTATTTTTATACCAGATTTACCTAAATGGAGTTTTTTTGGAGATTTTGGTCTCTTCTGGGTACAAATTTGTCCCCAAAATATAGTTACGTAGGTACACACACAGTAATATATTTTCTAGGCCTGCTGCAGTGTGCACTAATATAGCAAAAAAAAAAAAAGGAAGTAGGATCTAAGCAAACAAAACAGCTTCAGTTTCAGTAATTTGCATTATACTTTGACCAGTGTTTTCATAGACACATGAAAACACGCATGCAAACACACCATTATTTTACTGAGCTTTGATTATTGCTTTAGCAGCAATTACGAGCATATCATGAGTCTTATCAGCAGCAATATAAGTCCTAATGATATAGAAACTACTGCGTCAGAAATTTCCATTTACAAAACCTGATCATAAACTTGTCAGACAACTAAAAAAACCCGCAAGAGAAACTTCACCGATACCCAGGAGACATTAAATTGCTAACCGTTAGTAAAAAATAATAACAGCAAATGCATGCTTGTATTATGTAAATGTAAAATGCAGGTCAAAGGATGTCAGAAATAAATTACATAAACATCAACAAATAAGGATAATCTAGGAAAGCTTGATGAGTTGCCATCATACATCATCTGTTGGGTGCATTTTTAGTTTCCTTTTGTTGCAAAAATGACAAAGACTGCTCATTACGAACATGTTATGCTTTAATCTTATGTTAAATGGTTTTCAGTAATCAGTTAGCAGCATATAGCTTAGACATTTCTCTTTCTGGTCACTGAAAAACAAACCAACAAATCAGTGACCTTTGAAATGCACCTAAACTACCAACGTGAATGAATCATATCCTATAAAGTGCAGTGTAAATGTGGATACAGAGTCATGTTTTTTGGTTTTGTGAGATTCAGCCCTGCTGAATTACAATTTAGACCAGAATAAATGACCAGATCATACTATTTGCTGGTGTCATAAGGTATGTTTGAACACTTTCATGCTGGTTTAAGCTCATCTACTCACTTATAATAAGCTTGAACACACCACTAATGGCAATCGAAAACAAATTAATCTTGGAATTTAAGCTGGTCTAAGATGTTTTTTCCCAGCAGGCAGATGAGCTTCATGGCCAAAAGTATGTGGGCACCCCATTATAATAAATGTGTTTGGCTAGTCTAATATTTTTAAATCTTAAATCTACAGTGACATTCTGGAAATGTTCAATAGTTTTGGAGGATGCATGTCTTATTTTGCCAAGTAGTGCATGTTCCTGGATCATGATCAGCCAATCAGATTTTAGGAATAGGTCAAATGATTTGTTTAGGGTTTGGCTCAACAACATTATCATCAGCTTATAATTTCACTCTGATTTGAGCCACATTTTTTAGTGACGTTTGGGTTTAGGGATAGAGATATGACAGGACATGTTGGTCCAGGTACACGTCTTAAAAATACACAAGGATCATCAAAAAATGTGGAAAAACTTGTCTGGCTGCTCAAAGTCTAGCCCTGAATATCTTTGGGATGAACTCCAAAAAATACTCCATTATATTATTGCCCAGGGTTCTGAAATTAAACATTCAACAAGCATGTAGTACATGTATAAAGTTTGGGTGCTCACATACTTGTGTCCACGCGGTGTATGTGAGATGTGGTTATATGCTCAGACATTTATTGATAAGGAAAACTGATTAAGTGAGTCTGATTTGACCTCTTTAGACAGTGTGGCCAAAGAATGACATTTCCTCCAAATGCCGTCATGACTGGATGCCTCGTGGCTCTGGCGTCAAACAGTGTCCTTAGCCAGAGAGTTCAGTGTGAAGTTCCTTATTCTTACGGACTTCTGCAGCATGAATCTCCTGACAATAGAGAGAGAGAGAGCATGATCAATGTTCTATAAATAATCACTGTTTTGCAGTAACCAGGGAGGAAACTTAAAGGGATAGTTCACCCTAAAAAGAAAATTCTGTCAGTAACTACCCTCATGTTATTCCAACCCCGTAGGACTTTCGTTCATCTTCGGAACACAAATTATATTATATTGTATTAAATTGTATTATACACAAAGATATTTTGGATGAAATCTGAGAGCTGGATCACTCCTCCATAGGCTTCTATGTAATTGAAACTTACCGGCCCAGAAAGTTAGTAAAGACATCGTTAAAATAGTCCAAGTGACTACAGTGGCTCAAGCATAAGTTTATCAAGCGGCGAGAATACTTTTTGTGCGCAGAAATAACGACTTTATTCAATTATTCATTTTCTTCTGTGTGGGCCTTTGAGTGAGTTCACGTAGTGTTACAGCGCAGCGCTTCTGGGTTGTACGTCAGAACGTAGGCTCACTATTGGCCAGCATCACACACATGACCAGCGTCGGCCAATAGTGAGCTGACTTTCTGATTTTAGTTTTTTTTTTTTGCGTTGGTTGAGCCACTGTAGTCACTTGGACTATTTTAACGATGTCTTTACTAACTTTCTGGGCCAATCAGTTTCAATTACACAGAAGCCTATGGAAGAGTGAGACAGCTCTCAGATTTAATCAAAAACATCTTAATTTGTGTTCCGAAGATGAACGAAAGTCATCTTCGGTGAGGAATTACTGACATAATTTTCATTCTTGGGTAAACTGACCCTTTAATTCTCTTTTTTATTGACAGTAAAGCACATTTGTAAACCTGTTACTCCAGGAAAACAACATGCAATAGGAAATGTGGTGAAACTCAAGCCCATAGTTCATTCAGTTCATTATTTCCTAACAGTCAAGATAAAATTGTATCAGCTCATTTTTTCTAGACTTTATTTTTCTGTTGGATCCAGAGCTTGACATATTTTTTATATAACCAAGCCAATATACTTGTCTTTATGTGCTGCATTTTGAGTTTGAGCACAAAATCTGTTGAAATGAGTAAATTATGCTCAATATGCGCAATCCCATGCCGAAATTCAAGCCCTGTATTACCAACAATATTCATTTGGAGCAAATGAACCAAATGAGTAAAGGGATGCGCAGCTGCTATTGTGTAATCTGTGAAAGAGTTTCAGATATTTCGATATGTATCCAAAAAATCTTTATTTTTGACAACACTAGATGCCTTTTTTACAATTAAACAATAGAGCATGGCGCTAGCAACAGCAAGAATTGGTTCGATTCTCAGGGAATGCATGATCTAACAAGATGTATACCTTGAATGCAATGCAAGTAACTTTGGATAAAAGTGTCTGCCAAATGTGTAAATGTAAAATAAATTGAGTTTGCATTGGATTTTATGGATCTACTCCCATCACAAAACACGGGACCTCCAGAGCATCTACACACATTTTCTATCGAATAACATACAGTAAGACCAGGAATATGGATTAAGACAGAAAGACTATTTCATGTGTCACCTTCTCTCTCAGACGCTGCTTAAGAGCATTGAGACGGGCCATGCGGTTTTCTTTGATCAGCGCCATTTTGTGGTTGAGTTTCTCCTCGGTTATCTTGCTGTAGTTGTTGTTGACCTCCTGGGCCTTGTTGAGCACCTCCTTCTCACGCTCCCGTTTCTCTGCCAACTGCTTCAGGACCTGCTTCTCTTGGGACTACACAAAGAAGTGAAGAAAGAGTAGAAGACACGGCTAATGTGAGACAGTGAGGACAAGCTTCTCTGACATTTAAAAAGAGGCCAAAATGTGGGAAAAACATCTCAGCAGCGTTGGAGACGTACAAAAGAGGACTGTGTTGGTTATCAGATGGCAACTAATTGATTACCATATTCATATCTATTCAATATAAAGACCATGTGAGGTTCCATGGATGTAAAGGTCAGGATAAAAAAATCTGTTTTAAGAACGTGTAGGTAATGTTCTCATTAAAGCCCTTTGGTGAAAATCAAGTTTTTAATGTTCTTTAAGACAAACCATGTGTAAATTCATAAGTCGACAGCATTGCTGAGTATTTTCTGCTTAAAACTGCAGTGAACCAAAGACAGTCTCAAAAACACGCTTTGAAATCGCTGGTGTTTCTGACGTCACAAACTACCTTGTAACCAATCAGATCAACGTGTGATCGTCAACCAGTGGATCTCTGAGTGAGTGAGTGAGTGGAGGCGGGGCTAATTTGCATATTCATAGAACCGCGTATACTAAATGAAGCACGGGTGTCGTGTTACATTCAAGATATTTTAAGGCATGAATAAATGTTTTTCCAAGGAAAAAATCAAAGATGAGTTTTAAGGGATAAAATGATTGACTAGAGGGGCACTTTAAGTAAATGTTCTCTGAATGTTCTGTAGAACGTTCCCTGATAGCTGGGATGTTTATCATTCAATCATAGATGCCGATAAAGAACTTTTATTTTTAGACTACATCTTCATTAATTCGGATAGATTTTTGCTTCAAAACGATCTCTGTCAACACTAGCATTTTCACGCATTTTCCAAAAAACGCAAAATTCACCTTTACTGCGCATGCGTAAACCCTAACAAAAGCTCACTGAGATGATACAGACAGAACAAGACTTGATCCAGTTATCACACAATTATTCTGGCATGTTTGGTCTAAACGCAACTTCTTTTCGAAAATTGTCATCTGTGCAGGACTGTGATATGAAGAGTGTGCAAAGTAACATATGAAAGTGAATGGCACATAACAGGCACAATACCGGTATAAACATGAATATCTATGGGTTCAATATGTGTCACATGACTAAACTTATATCATCGTTTTTAAATACCTTCGTTTTCACAGTCCATATACAACGCGAAAACAGCATTTTCAAATCTATCCACTTTATAGAGCATTTTCAAATAGCTTAGTTTTCATTGCTAAAAACATCGTCTCAGTGTGTACGAAAGGTCAAAACGAAGAGAAAAATATGAATTTTCAATTTCAGTGTGGACATGGCCTGAGAGTGTGAAGATTCTCAGTTACCCATGTGCTCGTGCTTTTCATTAATGCGTCCCAATGGAAAAATGCATCTACTAAATAATTCAATGTTATTCTAAACAGCTGGATGTGTTGCTCATGAAACATCCCGTTGATTAACTCTACTAGAACAAGTAAGTGTCCAAAAAACATGGTGCAATCTTGGTAGTGTAAACTTGCTGCGTCCCAATTCGCTCACTATCCGTCCTAAATAGTATTCGAAATTAGAATTAGTGTGTCCCAAATTGTAGTATGTTGAAATGAGTATTCCAAAGATACCCGGATGGTCTACTTTTTCCAGTTAGAATCCGAAGTGTAGATCCGTGCTAAGCTAACGGCTAATATTGCCCACATTTCCCTGTGGACGAGGATTCGGTTAGAACTACAAACACGAATAAAAAGTTTTAAAAAACTACAAACACGACGGATAAGCGTGACCGACAGTTAAGCAGAGCAGTTAAGAAAAAGGGTCAAGTGTTTAATAATAATCTAATCTGACAAAGATATATTTATTGAATGTTATCCACATTATATTTAATCTAAAACAGCATTGTGAACTTTTATAACGATGTGTTTGGTCATTAACTTTTATTAAATGCATCATTATGTAAACAAGAGGAGAGTTCTCCGAATCAAAGACATAATTTCTCTCACATTTTTCTCAGAAATGGTATGAAATTAAATTTGATTGAATGTGGAGGATTTTAACCAGATGATTGACAGTGCAGTTTGAACAGTGACAGGTTGCATGTTACTAAGCGACAGAATCCGTTAAAGACGCAACTGACCGTTTGCAAAGACCCGTCCCCTTTAGTTACTGTTGCTATGTGTGACAAGCTTCAAGGACATGTTCTCACTCGATGAAAAATACATCGCAAAGCAAAAAGGGACACAATGCGCTGACTGACAGGACAAAGCAGGTCACTTTTGATATGAAACAAAGTCTTAACTTTCAAATTTGGATATTTTTTAAAGAAATTTAAACAATAAATACCGTTTCGTGGCTCTTTAGGGGGCAGTCATGGCCTAATGGTAACAGAGTTGGACTGGTGACCCAAAGGTTGCTGGTTCGATTCCAGGACTGGCAGGAATATGACTGAGGTGTCCTTGAGCAAGGCACCAAACCCCCAATCGCTCCCCGGGCGCCACTCAAGGCTGCCCGCTGCTCCGGGTGTGTGTATCCACGTTTGCAGTGTGTGTGTGTGTGTGTATTCACTACTCACTACTCTGCTCCTAATGTGTGTGCACTTACTTGGATGGGTTGAATGCAGAGGTGAATACTTGGAATTTAAGTATGGGTTACCATGCCTCCCCTTACAGTGGGTTAGGACAGCCGAGCCCCCCCTTCCCCCAAATCCTGCCTGCCACAACCCACACACGCCTCTGCAGTAAATGCCATCTTTTGTGTGTTCCAGGCAGGCAATGGTGAGTTTCAATAAAAACTGATAAAATGTAAATATTTTTTAATATTGTATTTGAAGACATTTTATTTCCATAACGTTTTTAAAAGTGCATTCATAAACTATTCTTTGCAACAGCAAATCATTTCCAACTTTATGCAGGCCTAATTGAGGCTACTTTTAAAATCACTGAACATCAGTAAGCCTTACCACAAGTCAACAAAACATGCTTAACATGTGTAATGCAACGAGTAGCAATGTTTCGCCGATGTTATTGGGTTTGCCTGCCTTCGCTATACGTGACACGATAAGATGCTTCTGTCGCCTCATGTTAATAGTGCCAAAAAACTGTATTATGCTTTTTTGTGACTGCAAATCATCACGCTTACACTCAAAAAAATTCAACTGGCTTGTTCACTAAATTTGTGTGCTTAGTTTCAATGTGACACCGAAGTTTGCATGGTCTCATGCTATAATGCGCTAGCACCTCCTTGCAGATCACACACACACACACACACACACACACACACACACACACACACACACACACACACACACACACACACACACACACACACACACACACACACACTGCGGCAGAGGTGCAGCCTCGGACCCCGACTACTCAGGATCATATTTCCTACGTTTTTTGATGGGTCCTGTCTCATCCCTTAATGCTGACTTGGGACAAGGAAACGATGCATTTTAAAGCTAATACACGCTTTACACACAATTACCGATATCAGGGGCTAAAGTCCTGAGTCCGAATTTTTTATGGCATCTTTTTATGAATAAAGGCCAGTATCACTGATACTAATATAGGTACTGATGTCTCCATGAAAATTATTTTCCCCAAAATTTTAAACATTTATTAGGCTTCAAAAAATATAACAACTTTTAATTTAAGTTAACCTAAAACAATCCTCACTTAAACCCATAATAAATGTCATGTTTACCTGAACCTTTCCTGTCTAACAGGTATGAAATATACAGAAATTGAATAAAGTTATAAAACAGTTCGCACTGCATAAATTATTAATTAAATATAGACTAATCCTTATTAAAGCAACTATCATTCTTTAGTCAAGAGCAGTGAGTAATTTTCTCTGTTCCCTTTGTTCTTCGGTTAACTTTACGGACATAGAGAATGAGTGCCGCTGTCACTTTAAGATCTGCCGCATCTCATTCTCTCACTACTCTTTACTTCTATTTAAGATTTTATTTAACTAATTTAAGACTGTTCTTGTGAGGATACTCGACAAAACGGACATTTTGGCATAAATGTGTTCAAGCGCGAAAGAGAACTCTATACTGGTGCGCGACATTCTGTGTGTGTGTGTGTGTGTGTGTGTCTGTGTGAGTGTCAGGAGGACATTTACTGACAGCGCGTTCTCTTTTCGTCTTGTCGCGAATGAATGGTTTAAAAGCATTTGCGTGAATAAGAGCATGATAATATACAAAAATGTATCGCATGCGTTGCTGGAATACTTTAAGCCCTGCGATATTAATAGAGCTGCATACACAATTATTTTTTCTTCGCGTGTCGCGCCTCCCCTGTGGCTCTTTGGCGCCCCCCAGGGGAGGTGCGCCTCACCTATTGAAAACCGCTGATTTATAGCATCAAATAAACATGAATGAACATCAGAAGGAATGTTGTTTTAACCGCAGAAAGAAGTCAATACACACCGCTCGTCGCTAAGTTCTTGATTTCACTGAACTTTTTCAGTGATTCCTCATTCACAATTGGTACGGATGTCTAATATGAAGATGTCAAACAACACCACGTTTTGCTTTTTAGTTTCACTGTTTTTGTTTCGATTTCATTTAAGTGAGGCATCTTTCCTGTAGCTCAAACCGTAGAGCGTTGGCGCTTGCAACGCCAAGGTCATGGGTTCGATTCCCAGGGAAAGCAAGAACTGATGTAAGGAATAATTGACGACAGCTCGTTGAATTATTAGAAAAATAATGCACACCCGAGGTGGTAATGCGGTCACTACGCGAAGCGGAGTGGCCGTTACACCTCGGTGTGCATTATTTTTCTAATAATTCAACGGCCTGAAGTATAAAAGAATGTTAATGTGTACCTTGAAATGCAATGCAAGTCGCTTTGGATAAAAGCGTCTGCCAAATTCACAAATGTAAATACATCTAGGGATGATAGAGAGAGTGTATGTCAAGATATAGGAACAAGTATACATCCTTCAATAAAGAGTAAGAACTCATTGCAAATAGGAAAGGAAGATGACCACCAATGAACTCATTAACTGCTTACAGAAGGAAGGATTCAAAGGAAACATCAACAACTCTTCCATTTAAGTTTCACTCTCTTCTAACTTCGCTTGTGTGCTAGTTGCGTTAGCGAGTGAAACCGCATTATGCAGTGTGCGATTGTGTGTCTATTTATGACTCCCGGTAAAACAGTTCCGTCATAATTAGTTCCGCTTCGTCAACGGTAACTTAGGCCATATTTGGACATCCGCTACACCCAAAGCTTGCATACTCTTCTGCTTCACGCTCAAAAGTATGTATCAATGATTAATCTATCCAAGATGGCGGCTCTCTAGTCAAATGGTGTTCGTGTGCTGTTGTGTGGTTTTATTATTTTACCCTAGTTGGACTCTAGTTGCTTGAAATCTAGTTTTATCGATCATTATCAATATACATGAACTCGATTTCAACGCTGAAATTCCTTCAACTTGTTCCATGGTCTTTCAGCGTGGACTTGTTTGTGAGCAGCGTCGTGTGACTTCGTGACGGTCGAGCATCGGATCTTGGGCCTGGTCCGGGGGAGATCTGTGTCTCGCTGTAGGTGTGCACGGATTTAAACTTCAGCAGCGGCAGCGCCTCGCCACTTTTCGCCTCGAGTCTCTTTGCAAGGGCTTGTTTGCGGTTGCCTAGAGTGGCGGTATTTTCATCAGTTTGGCGGCTCAAGTTTGCAGTGTTGTCTGCCGACGGAGGATCTGTGTTGCGGAGAATTCTAAGTACGCATTGCCTCGTTCTATGGGGTCATCAGAGTTCCACGGCTGGGGTCTCTTGAGGACAATGTGCCGTTTATCAAGTGCATGCACGCTCCTAGCGGGTCTACTCTTCAGTTTGCCTAGTCAAGTTTACATCGGAGACAGTAGGTCTGTTTATGACTCATCGTCTGCGTGCAATTCACCACTTGTACATGTCGACAGCTGGACACGCAGTGGACTGTTTACAAACATTGTTCCCTTTAAACAAAATCAGTTCATGTTGTTTCCTTTAACTTTTATATATGCAGATTTGATTAGGTGTGCTTTAACTAAGGAAGCAAACTACTGTGTTAATTATTCTTCCCGTTTGGGTCTCACTAAAAGAAATTATGTAGTAAACAAAACAGCTAGACGAAAGAGATTCATAGTTCTTATGTTACTAATGTCTGGGAACGTCCTGCCAAACCCAGGGCCATATAATACACGTGCCTCATCTTTTACTACCCCAACTGAACTAAAATCTAGGTCAGGATTGGGTTTTATCCACATTAACATCCGTAGTTTGTTGCCTAAATTAGATATGGTTCATATCTGGGCAAGAAACACAAATGCGGATGTTGTAGTATTATCCGAATCTTGGCTTAACAAAACTATTTTAGATAAAGAGATCAGTATTACTGGTTATAATGTTTTTAGAGCTGACAGATTAAAAAGGGGTGGGGGGGGATGGGGTTACAATTTACGTTAAAGAATGCTACGAGACTACCATGCTACTCTCTGAATCAATAGTATGAACTTCTAGCTCTTAGTTTGTCTGTTTCAAAGACATGTCAACTCACTATACTTGGTTGTTACAGACCTCCATCAGATACTAGTGATGCTTTATCTTCTTTGAAGCATTCTCTGGTTTCCTTGAATTATAAAGAATTGTTATTAATGGGTGATCTTAATTTGAACTGGATGCACCAGGTATCTGATGATTTTAAAGCGTTCTGCGACACTTACAATCTTTTTCAACTGGTGGATTCACCTACCAGACCTAATTTAAAATTCCCTGAAAAATCCACATTATTGGATATTGTTCTCACAAATGCCCCTCATAAAAATTCTTTAGCTTCCGTGTTTGCAAATTATATTACTGATCATTGTGTTGTTGCGGTAGCTAGAGATACTAAACTACCCAAGCAGAAACTTTAACCACATTGTCTGACCTTATTCACGAGGGAGATGCTCCATGGGCTAGGGCCAGACAAACCAATTTAAATCCTGATTGGTTGTATTTTAAACAGCTTCGCAACAAATGTACAGTTACAAGCAGAAAGGCAAAAGCAGAGTATTTTCTTGATAAAGCCTCAGTACATACCAGTAAGTTTTGGAAAAGTGTGAAGCTTTTGACTGGTAATGGATTCGTTTCAGGTCTTCCCCCTTGTATAACAAAGGATTGCACTAAAATAGTAGATAAACTACAAGGGCTGGGTATCGTAACAAAATTTTCGATACCAATACAGATACCTTGACTTCGATACCTGTTCCTGAACGATACTTTTTTCGTAACCAATTTTATGAAACCAGTTTTAACAATATAACATTACCTAAAAAAAAACTTTTATTTTTTCAGTTTGTTGACTTTTTTACACTCATATTTTGAGTCTGTAAAAAAGCACCAATGTTAAAGTTTTGCATGTTTCCTAATCATTTAACAACATGTATTCTTTACTTCATTGTTTCTGCCTTAACTTAATGCATTGTTTAACAATGAAACTGAATGAAAATTAATTGAAATGCATTACACACAGTCACCTCTGATAACAAATCACTCTAAATTGTAATTTAGACACATGCATTTGCTGTAAAGCTGCTTTGAAACGATATGTATTGTAAAAAATGCTATAGTCTACAAATAAATGTGAATTGAATTAAATATAGGTTACTGGGGGCGGGAAATATGCCTCACGCTCAGCACACATGAAGCTTGCCGAAAAGCACTGGCAAAAGTAGCCTAATGATTATGGATGTGTTGGGAAACAATAGCAAGTTGATATTTTAATTGTTTATTAATGAACAAGTGTTTACTAAGTGTGTTGGCTGCAAAGATGATTATTGTGAATTTGCGATGCTGACTCGTCACCCCTGCAGTAGGCTAGTGAACGCGCGCGCGCCTATATGGATTAAGTAATCAAACTATTTATTTCTAATTGTTTCGTTTAAAATTAGACATATTTTGACCGTCTATAGGACTATTTCTCATGTCTGTGACGTGAGGCCAGTATCCTATACGCTGAGTTTCGGCTCATTTGTGACGCGCTCCAGTTCTTGCAGTCGAAGACGGATAAACTTTGAAAAGTGGATTCTGTGCGCTTTTAAGTGCCTTATCATATTTATCGTGTTGCCGGTCTTGGCAGCAATTATGTTGTCGAAAATATTGGATCGCGTGCTTCTGGCATCGAGTCTGGTACATAGGTACACTTTTGATCATTTCCACATATTTTCTATCTATCTGGGTTGGGACGCTTACACTCACTCACACACACACACACACACACACACACACACACACACACACACACACACACACACACACACACACACACACACACACACACACACTACAGCCTCTAGTGTTACGAGCCACGTCTCTGGGCAGCCGCGTAAACTAGTGTTTTTCCGCCACAGCCAATTATGCTGCATGCTTATTGTTTCACTGACGTTGACGAGATTAACCACTTAGGTACGGAAATTTGGTACCGAAAAACAAGACATGTTTCGGTACTCGGTAGTATCGAGGCAATTCGGTCGGTACCTAAAAAGTACCGAACTCGGTACCCAGCCCTATAAACTACAAATGCTCAATTGTTTTAATAGTCACTTTATTGGATCCGGGTCTCAGATTAATAATTATAATGTAAATTCTGAATTCCTTAATGCAGAGCATAATTTATGGACAACAGAGTTTGTTTTTAATCATATTAATCCTTCTGATGTTTGCGCTGTACTAAAAGATCTAGATGCAAACAAATCATCAGGTCCTGATCTTATTGAACCATTGTTTTTAAAAATAGCGGCTGATATTATCTCACCGCCATTGACGCATTTGTTCAATCTTTCTTTAACAACTAATAAAATTCCACAGATCTGGAAGTCTGCACTCGTGGTTCCTTTGTTGAAAGGGGGCGACTCTAGTTCATTAGATAATTACAGACCGAATTCAAAGCTTTGTATTTTGTCAAAACTTTTGGAAAGAATTATCAGTGACCAACTGACACAGTATTTACGGATGTATAAACTGTTGACTATCAACCAATCGGGATTTCGTAAAAAACACAGCACTATACATGAATATCAGATGATGTCACCAACGTCTCCTCACTGACGTCACTCACTTCTAAAACTTGTCTTCCGCCATTTTGAGTACCTGATTCGGCAAGATCGATACGTCAGTCGCAAAGGAACTAGAGCTTAGATTATCTGCCCGAGCCTGAACTTGACCCGGCCCGACCTAATATTTCCCGTCACTAGCCGGGTCCTTGATCTAGAGACGTGCACTCCCAACGCAAAAGAGTGCGGCGCGGGACTAGATTTGATGGCTGAGTGCGAGCGCGGGCGGTAATGCACTCACTCTGTGTGTGCGGGTTGCGGAGAATAAAACGATTCGCGGGACTCCCGCAAACTAGAAATAACGTTATCTATGAATAAAACATATAAAAACTAATACATTTTTGTAAATTACAAAATAGAAACGATTTACAGGCCAGAGTTTCTTTTTATAAAATGTTTGCAGCGTTGAGCGATTTAGCAAATCACAGACATGTGTGTTGATTTCTTGAACGCAATGGCCAATCAGAAGCATTTAAGATAGACTCCCCTCACGGCTCAAAACTGACTTTTTGTTCAGTGCTGAATTCTGTATGCTGGCAAATCCTCTAACTATAACAAACAAAGTGTATGTATTATGAAAGATTTATTGTGCTGTCAGCTTCATTGATAATAACAGAGATGTGTGAGATTGCGATGAACTGATGTCAGCTTTTTAGGAATTATAAAGGGAGCGAACTTTGCGCGCATTCAGTCATATCATGCCAGACCATGCACGCAGTATCTGCTCGCTTTTATGTTATAACAGTGGTTTGTGTGTGCAAACTCTCTGTGCAGTGTTCATTTTGTCTGTGGTCAGTGGATGTAAACATATTGTTGTTAATGAGCTAAAGCTAGCTTAGGGGTGCGCGATATCACGATTTATGATCGTGGATGATTAAAATATCTCCACGATCTGCTTTTGAAGAAATGTCGTAACGTTAGTATCGTGCATTATATCAGTTGCATTTCTGGCGCCTCCGTCTCAGCATAGGCTACAACGCAACGTATATTCACATCAAATGTTAACGCAGAGGAAGGGACACTGCAGTTCACAAAAGTTAATTATTTCCATGTGCTTTAAAGCCTTGCCGGTTAAAGAAGTCATTCACGTGTTGATGCGCGGTCTAACGTGCGCTTTTCTGAGCGCAGACACCTGAAGCGCACATGCACTAAGCCTGTCTAACAACACCGCCTGTTACTGAACCAAGTTATCTTTCTAGTCTTATTGCGCTAATACAGTCAAATACACACAAGGTTTACATAAACAAAGTTGGTTATGTATAAAGTGAAACAAACAGAGAAAATTGAGAGAAAATCTTCTTGTCAAATGTCAGTCTGGAAGTAGCTACTATGCATCAGGTATCGCGTAAGGATCATACCCTAACGATGATATTGTTTGAAAGTAGCGTTTCTTTTCATCGTAATCTAGGTGCGAAATGTCTTTCGTAGCCATTTACTGTATCCATATGAAGCTCTAAATCGTAGCAAGCTAGATAGCTAATGCTTGTCAGGTACTCAAGATGGCGGCAGTCAACTGGAAAAAAAGCGGATGACGTAAGAGGTCACGTGACTGACATTCATGTATAACGCCTGTCCTGAAAGTTGTAAATGACCTTGTTGGGTCCTTAGATGAAAAACAACACTGTGCATGCCTTTTTATTGATTTATCTAAAGTGTTTGACATTGTGGACCATGACATAATGTTAGAAAGACTTAGAAGTGTTGGATTGTCAGTTAAGGTGGTCTCGTGGTTTAAGACGTATTTAAATGGAAGAACCCAATGTGTGCAGGTGCAAGGTATCAAATCTGATTTAAAAAAAGTGGCTAAGGGAGTTCCCCAAGGATCTGTACTGGGGCCATTATTATTCACTATATATATAAACTGTCTTGATGTAAATATTGATAAAGCAAGATTTCATTTTTATGCAGATGACACTGTCATCTACTGCGCTGCTCCTTCAAAACAAGAAGCTTTGAGAGATTTACAATCAGTATTTGATACCATTCAGTCAAGGTTTTTTATTTTAAAGTTGGTCTTAAATGTTGAGAAAACAAAATTCATGTGGTTCTCCAATTCTAGAAAATCTTTAGATAGTTCTAGTGTTCTTCGACCTTTACAAGGAAAACCGGTTACATTAGTGTCAGAGTATAAATACCTGGGCATTATAATTGATGACGCATTAAAATTTATTCCACACATTAATTACTTGAAACAAAAATTAAAGAAGAAGTTTATTTTAGAAATAGGTCTTGCTTTTCGCTTAATGCAAGGAAGAAGCTTGTGTCTGCGACTTTCTTGCCAGTTCTGGATTATGGGGATGTAGTGTATCAGCATGCTCCTTCTTATACTCTTGCCTCCCTAAATGCTGTGTACCATGGTGCCTTAAGATTTATCACAAATTGCACATTTTCCACACATCATTGTGCATTATATACAGGTAATAGAGTTTGTTTGTCTTCTCTTGCTGTACGAAGGAAAATGCACTGGTACTTATTGATATACAAAGCAATTTTGGGGGTCTTTCCGTCTTATCTTTGTTGTATGCTTAAGCAAAAAGTATTAGGTAACTATTCACTGCGCTCACAGTTTTTTTTACAATCTGCATGTACCCCGAGTCAGAACTAATATAGGCAAAACTGCTTTTAATTATGCTGCACCTTCAGAATGGATCTCTCTATAGATGACATTGAGGCTGAATCATTTGGTGTCTTTCAGCAATTTCAGAACACAATACAAGCGCTAGAGAAAGATTGAATGATTTGCAACTGCTTCTGAGGTTGTACTTTTTATCCTACTTTATTGTGTGTTGTATTGTTTTATTGTTATATGTGTGTATATGTGTTTGAATAATTGGGCCACCTATCCTTGGCAAGAACACTCCTGTAAAAGATATTTTAATCTCAGTGAGGTTTTCTCCTGGTTAAATAAAGGTTAAATACATTTTTTTTAAACATGTACTTTTTCTTCTCAAAAACAGTACATACTTTTAGGCATGGGGCGTCGGAAGCAAAAACAATTTGGGTGGGACATCCTACAGATTTTTTTTTACTGGAGTAGATTAGGGGTATTACCGAAGACAAATACCTTTTCTAAAATCTCTATGCAATAATGAGTGAAGTGAATGAGTGAGAGTAAAAATGAAACGACCGCAAATCCGTCTCAAATCTGCGTGCATCTCTCAGAAATCAGAGCTTGGCAAGAGTAATATCAACTCAAATAGGCTACTGCATCATACACATGTCCTAAGATATGATATTGTATATTGTTGTATGTATATTTAAATTATTTAAGCCTTGTACAATATGATAGGATACTCGAATGAATGGAATAAGCACAGCACGGTCACAAATCAAACAGCGCGTCAATTGTCGTCTCTGTGCGTCTCCGTCTCAGCAACCAAACCAGCTCTAATAGCCAATAATCAACTAAGATTCATACACATTAATTAATTACTACTTGATATTTCTATTTAAATGTATGATTATGATTCGTATGATCTGTATTCAAACTGTTAGACGCCCATGCTTTTAGGGCGTAGTATAAGTAGGCGAATTGGGACGCAGCGTTTGCTTTCAGCTCCACAGATGAATAATGGCATGATCTTACCCTGCGTCTCTCCTCGGCGGCCTCCAGCCTCCTCTGCAGTTCCCCCAGCGAAGGCTCCTTCTTCTGGGCCGGCAGCGCCAGGGTCTGGGGTCTCTCTGGAGGAGACGGGTCAGTCGGACTCTTCAGGATGACCTCAAACGCCTGGCCAGATGCTCGCTTATTCAGGGACTTCACTTCCATGTCTGCGGAGGGAAGAAGAGGACAATGAATGTGTGATTATTGGTGCTCTTCGGGAATTTTTGTATTCATTTTTTTACTTCATCGGAATGGTACGAAACTTGGTTTGGGTTTGGTTCACATGCTATGTGAAGACACAAAAAAATGACGGACATAATTCAAAAAGGTTAAATGGTCCTAGTCAGACTCGCGTTGTCAAAAATGAGCACATTGGAAATTAATGGGAGACAAATTTCATCTAGTGGAAGTGTTTGGTACTGCAGCCAAACAAAATCTGATCTGAAATCTTACAGAAAGCTAATTTTTTGAGATCTCAAGCTGAAATTTGGAACACAACTCGTTTACATTTATGGCTTTGATTTTCTTGCAGCTTTAGAGTAAAACGGGTTTTTGCAAATATAGATTTCATATCAAAATTAAAACTAGTAATTTTTTTGGTTTCATAACAATAAATATAAAATTCTGTAACTTTTTTTAAGTTCACTTTTTACTTTAGTTTTTCACTTCAGCAATAATCTGCCACGTGTTGTCTTTAAAAAGAGATAAAACTTAATTCTGTGCTTTAAAAGCATTTAAGATTTACAACAGTTTAAGTTGGAAATTTAATTTTCAAGTCTATGCTCAAAACGTGAATAAATGGATTATAACTACTGAGTAAATATAACGTATAAATATAACGTACAATAAAATATAACGTACCATAAAATCCCCTAAAAATACAAAATATTAAATAAAAAACATCAAAATAAAATATAGTACATTGAAAAAAATAATAATAATCCGGTCATTTTTGACCGCCACATGAAGATCACCCGAGGGTTAAATATTGTTGTTGTAAAGCCTCCAGTTATTGACTGTTGAAGCTCCCACCTTCAAACTGGCCGAAGGTGTTGGGATGAGGCTGGGAATACAAACAAGAGCAGATGAGAGACAACACCGACATCTCTCTCAGCTTCTCAGAGTAGGCTGCGAAAAGAAAGAAAGAAAGAAAACAGTGATATATATGCACGTGGTGTGGAAAGAACAGACACCTTTACTATTACATACTATGATCCGAGGACTAATTGTAACCTTGAATACAATTTAGGACAGATAGTTACAGCGTATAGATAGTACATTTCTTACAAGGAACATAAAAAATATTAACACTTCAATGAGGTTAAACTCCCTCTGTCGTGAAAATCCAGCTTTTAATGTTGTTTATGTGTCTATGTGGTGTTTTTAATATGCTTTAAGGCAAATCTGGTGTAAATTCATAAGTCGACAGCATTCCTGAGTATTTTCTGCTTAAAACTGCAGTGAACCAAAGACAGTCTCAAAAACACGGTTTGAAATCGCTGGTGTTTCTGACGTCACAAACTACCTTGTAACCAATCAGATCAACGTGTGATCGTCAACCAGTGGATCTCTGAGTGAGTGAGTGAGTGAGTGGAGGCGGGGCTAATTTGCATATTCATAGAACCGCGTATACTAAATGAGACAAGGGTGTCGAGTTACATTCACGATATTTTAACACTTAAATTCATCATTTTGGTCATCAAATATTCGTTTTAAGGGATAAAATGATTGACTACAGGGGGACTTTAATTACATTAGTTAACATGAACATCAAGAATGAACACACAGACCGCACCCTCAATTTCATGCATTATTGATTTGTTCACCACAGCACATGTCAGCAAAATAATTCGCGGTGTGAGCTTGTGTGAAGGTGAACTGTGTGTCATGATGATCATGTGTGACACAGATCCTCAACAAGACTTGATTTGAGGAATCAAAAATCACCAACACTGACTACGAGCAAGAGTCCAAAACTGTGCATGCATGCAAAAGGGGCAGAACTTTAATAATAATAATAATAATAATAATAATAATACACTTTATTAAGTGATGCGCCTTTCTCAAACTCAAAGCGGTACCGCATGCATGTACAGAACAAAACAAATAAAATACATAATATAAAAAAAACACACAGTAATAAATTAAAAGCTTGACTAAAAAGATGCGTTAAGAAGTTTTTTAAAACAATCAGATGCAGATTTAATGTTAGTGTTTATAGCGAGTTCTTGAGGCGTGTGCATTAAAGCTGAGCGGTTTTGAGTGTGTGTGTGTGTGTGTGTGTGTGTGTGTGTTAATTTATCACACATGAGCTCAAAAGAGAGGTGACTTTGTAAGAAAGCTGAGATAGCAAAGATAACTCAAATCCAGCATCCGCCGGACATAAGAACGAATCACATGATATAACGTGCTGTTATTTATATGACTTTCAGATCCAAAACACACACGCTGTGGTTGCATTCTTCACAAGGTCTCATCAAAGACAACACAAGATGATCAGACTATGTGACCAGTCAAGACCACAAAACCAGTCACGAGTCGCACGGGTATATCTGTGGCAATAGCCAACAATACATCGTATGGGTCAAAATTATCCATTTTTCCTTTATGCCAAAAAATCATTAAGATTTTAAGTAAAGATCATGTTCCATGAAGATATTTAGTAAATTTCCTACCGTAAATATATAAAATATATATTTTTGTGTGAGTGGATGGAGCAAAATCGAGGACTTCGTTTGTGTTTTTTCAATATTTAGATTTTTTGCATCATATTCCAGATTTTCAAACAGTTGTATCTCGGCCTATCCTAACAAACCATACATCACTGGAAAGCTTATTTAGATGATATATACAGTAAATTTCAATTTCAAAAACTTAAGACTGGTTTTGTGGTCCAGGGTCACATATAGTGGATGAATGATTCCAGTCTGTGTTTGAATGTGATCTAGACAGTCTCATCTACAACATTACGACACATTTTTGCTGCACTGCCGCTACCCTCCAAATGAACCCGTTTTTATTGCGCAACATCTGCAGTGTTGAGCATCAGCACATAATAAGTCTCGTTTAAACAGAAATGATCCGTATATTACTGATCTCTTAGATACTACAGACTCCAATAGCGTCATGCCCGACAAAAGACATGTTCACTAACACCAATGTCATGCAAAACATCACTGGCAAAAAAAAGCAGACGATGCAATCTCATGCAAAACTCTCTGTATAGTGTCTTTTCTGGGTTCTGATTCTGGTTCTTACCTGAAACTGTGCTGTCCATTGTGCTGCCGGATGGAGGCTGAGCCGAGAGACGAAGGGAATGAAGCGCTGAAGGAGTGACGCACAGCGATGGTCTGTATTATCAGGGGAGGAATGATGGATGAGAGGAGGAGGAGGAGGAGAGGACAAGAGATGAAGAGAGAAATAAAGAGACGGGAACGAGAAATGGCGAAATGATGTCGCAGACGAAGCTGGAATATTATCAGATCCAGAGATAAACTGAGAGAAAAAAGACTATAATAAAGTGATGTAATGCGGTTGTCTTGGAAACAAGAGCTGTTTTTACTGTAATCTGATACCGTCAAGTTATCCAGTTCATATATCTGAACACTGAAAATCAAGTCATTTTGGTTGAGAAAAGTTCTTGCGACATTTGGTATGGTATTAATATTTGATTTGCGTTTAACATTTTATAATTACAGTGCAAAAAATAAAATCAAAACAATTTACTTGAGGAGCAATGACTTGTTTTCTCACAAATGTATGAAAATGAAATGAGCTTGTGCTTAAAAGAAGAAAACGAGCCAATGATTCAGACCAAAGTAAAAGATCATTTTCTGAAACCACTGGTATAGATGGTAGTTCTTGTTTTAAGCATAAATTTGCTTAATTATGATACTTTATATCTTCAGTCGTTTGGCTTCTCCAGTAAATGTATCCTGATTTAAGAATATTTAGATATTTGCACTGGAAAACTAGACAGAAATACAGTGTAATGCAACGACTTTTGTGCCTCGCTACTTTTTGGCCTGCTGTATCTGGTAAATATTGTTGTCTTCTTAAATGGACTACTGTAGG
Source organism: Siphateles boraxobius (assembly GCF_051911475.1). Lineage (NCBI taxonomy): Eukaryota > Metazoa > Chordata > Actinopteri > Cypriniformes > Leuciscidae > Siphateles > Siphateles boraxobius. The sequence continues at coordinate 476,990 of NW_027508787.1, forward strand.
TCCAATGGATGAGGTACTAACAAAATCAATAACTCATCAATGAGACAGAAGATGGATTGGGTTCAGTCCCGTCACACACACTCAAGATGACGTTTTATCGTTTCCAATCAGCGATTGATCCGAAACCGACACGTACATGCATCCGACTGCTGATATTAATGTAAAGACCAAGCTTGTAATTTAAGATGGGAATAACAATAGAAGCACCGTTTCCTTTATAAGAGCAAATTTTTTTTGGCAAACAAAAAAATCAACAAAATTTTGTAGTGAAAAAGCTATTTGCAAATAGGTGGAAAAAATGTTAATCCAAGATAAATTCTCATAAATCAAGTCTTACATTTTTGCTAAACCCTTGTATCATGTTGCAGGTCAATTTGACAAAAGTACAATACAAAATTGAGTTGTTGAAGTACCGAAATTGAAATTTTGTTACGATTTTGATGTTCTCAGGTCAATTTGACCCGCAATTTCATGGTTATGCAATTTTTTCTAAGTTTCTAAACGTATTTAAATTTAAATGTATGCATTTGACAGACACTCTTAACCAAAGAAATGCACAATGCGTATTGAAGTTTTATCAGTTCAAGAATGTTAATTTCACTGGGAATCAAACATGATTTTATTGTTGCACGATCTACGTTTGAGCTTCAGACAAGCGCACAAAAATAAAACATTAAAATAAAATAAATATAGATTTAGTAATTTAATAAATGTTATAAATGTATTTATTAATGTTTCATTTTATTGTAAAACAAAGTTAAAAATGTTTTACTCATCTTTAATTTTTTTGTAATGTGTGAGAAGTATTAATATTACTTTTTTTTTTTTTTTTCATAGTGTGATTTTTCGTGAATCGTATTGAATCCAATTAGGGTCAATTTTTCTTGTAACTATTATTGTGCCCAGAATTGGAACATAATACAAGGTTTTCCAGTTAAATATTTAATATTTAAAACAAGACCAAAAAACCCCCCTTTTTTTTGCAGCGTAACCAAAAGTGGCAGCTCTATTATCCAAGTCCCCTTCCAGATTCACGGATGCGCTGTTACACAAGTCTTCATACACAATTCATGGCCTCAGCCTCAGCTGAAGGGTTGCGTGCGAAGCCCGGCTCCATTTAACATGCTGTCCTAAAACAACTGCACGAGGGAACAGCCTCAGTTCAGACCAGCGATCTCAAGCACTCGTACACACACAATGAAAACTACATATGAACATTAGCACTAATGATGCTTACAGGTGAACTCGAAAAATTAGAATATCGTGCAAAAGTTATAATTTTGATGATTATGGTTTACAGCTTATGAAAACCCCAAATTCAAAATCTCAGAAAATTAGAATATTACATGAAATCAATAAAAAAAAGGATTTTAAATACAGAAATGTCGGCCCTCTGAAAAGTATAATCCTGCATATGTATATAGTTCTATATACTAAATATATTAGTTTCACCTTTTAATTTGAATTACAGAAATACATGAACTGTTGCACGATATTCTAATTTTTCGAGTTTCACCTGTACATCACCGATTAATCATATGACAGATCAGTTGCTTTCCGAGCAGAGAGAGGTGGCATACATGTTAAACATCATATTGACTGTTTCACACACACACACACACATAAGCGTATGATTCATTAGAGGTGTCACAGATGTGATGCACGCCGCTGTAATCACATTCACAGCATGAGCGGTGTTATTGATTCACTGGTGCATTCATGCAAAATGCATTCAGCTTAGACAAGAGAAAAATCAATAAAACCCAGTCCTGATAGAACAAGGATTTCATGGATTTGTAAAGATTTGCGAAAACATCTGTCATGCAAATTAAAGCGAGACACAAGAGCTTTGTTTTCCATCTCTGCTGTTTATTATATAATGGGTTAGTAATTACAACTAAGGTTTTGAGTCTGAAAAACAACACCTCTTGAAATTCTATATGAGGAATGTCTTCATTATTTTAGTAACTATTGATAAAAATAAAAAAAAGCTTAAAACTCATCAGAAATCAAGACTGGAGGTGTCAGTTCAGGATATAAATATCTACAATGTCACAGCATAGATATCAAACTTGAGGTCTGCAAGAGCATCAGCCAAATATAATATCATAACTTACATGTCCTCAGAACAACTGCATCTTCTATGCATTTACAGAAATCCTTACACACACACACACACACATGATGTTCTATGTGATGTCTTTTTGTCTGGGAGGGCGGTGAATGTTCCGGATCACACATTTGACCATCCATTCAATGCCGTCATTCACTCCCTGCCTGAAAAACACAACGGCACAGAAACACACACTGTTTAAACAACCAGCAAATCCAGTGGAGCACAAGTGTAGAGCAAGAAGTACTGGATCTTTTCTGTGCACGTGAGATCAGTTAATGCACACACTGGGTCTCATTCATGAAACATTCGTAAATATACGAGTAAACATGCGAGTAAAGAGACCTTCCCGAAAACTCTTCTCCTGATTCACAAATACTTCGTAAACGTCAGATGTGATCGTGAAATGTGTGTGTGTGTTAATGAATTCCAATCAGTCGTGAATGGGATGCGCGTGCACGTTCGTTCTCAATTACCATAAATCCCGCCCATTAAATCCGACTGACAACTATATATGGGCATCATTTTATGACATGAATGCGAATGAAAAAGAAAAAATTCTCAGATGCAGAAATTGAAGTTTTATTATCAGAAGTTCATTCAAAACGCCACATTTTATTTTCAAGCGTACATAGTGGCGTATCGGGTCCTAAAAGCAGCATATTACAGATGCAGTCAATGGAGTTTCATCTGTTAATCGAACATTCCCAGAAGTGAGAAGAAAATGGTTCGACATTAAACTTGAGAGCAAAAAACGAATTAGTTCACTTCGGAAAAATCGTATTAAAACTGGAGTAGGACCACCATCGCAGATGCTATTACTAGCTCTCATAATAAGAAAAACCGTATGTAATTACTATATATAATATTTTTTCAAAATGCTGTGTAAATATGTACCCGATTTAGGTGAATTAAATTGCAGCCTTATTAATGAGCAAAACGTTCGTGTGTTAAGCGCACTATTTACGCGTGGCTGGGAGCAGGTGTAGATTTCTTGCGTACCAACTAACATTTGGAAAATACAAACATTTTAATGAATCCGAAAATTTACGCCAGAACCACTTTACACACAATTTACACAAAAATTCGTTCAGCTCGTGTTTGATGAATGAGACCCATTTAGTCTAGATTAGAACTACAATAACCATCATGTTTACACGACGCCTCATCGCTTACTATTTTTCTCAACATTGGGACAAGAGAGCTGTCGGTCAATAAATGGGAAAACAAAGTAACTTGCGTTAATTATTTGAAAAAGTAACAGATATTTTGTTTTATATAACGCATAACTTTTAGGGGCTGTGCAACGATTAATCGCATCCAAAATAAAAGTTTGTGTTTACATAATATATGTGCACTATTATTTGGTATTTATAAATACACACACATGCATAATATACATGCATGTGTGTGTATTTTAGGGCTGCACAATATATCGAAATATAGCAAATGTATATATCGCGACATGCATATCGCAACAGCATGAACAAAAGACAAAGAGAAAATCACTCGCTGCTCTCGGCTGAATAACTTACGTAGCTTTAATAAAAATCAGGATATATTTAATTAATAGAGTGAAAACTAAACAGTGTTTTATTTTTACATTTGATTATTCAGTTTCTGTTGTTAAATAATCCTAATGTAGGATAAGCCGAAACCCTGAACCCCGTGAATACACTGATGTTAAAATAACACTTCTAATGCGTCAGTAAAACACTGATGTTCACTTTCAGAAGTTGTAGGGATGTTTTCTTGTCACAAAAAGAATGTGAAACACGTAAGTAGGTTATATAATTTTAAAGATATTTAAGTTTATTTTACACGCTTTAAGCATTATCGTATCGCATATCGAATATCACAGTTATCGCATATCGCACTTTTCTTCAATATCGTGCAGCCCTATATACAAAATAATTGTACACACACACATTTATTATGTAAACACAAACCTTTATTTTGGATGCGATTAATCGTTGCACAGCACGAATAACTTTTCTGGTTACTTGAAAAGTAATCTGATTATATAACTCAAGTTCCTTGTAATGCGTATCCCCCAAAACTGCTTAAAGGTCATAAACACAGTTTTTGATGTTTCCTCAGTGTTTCGGTGTGTCTCCACTGAGTGCACTTGAACACAGAAGACGAGACGTACCCTGATAAAGCACAGCATGGCTGCACCAGACAGTCTCTCTTCCCGATTCTGGGAGCGCAGTCACTGAAAGCCGTCTTAATGTCGGGGACAGACATGCAGTTCTGAGGAACACAGATTCAGATTATTTCATTTAATGCCATGTCAGCATTCAAAGCTATGTTCATGGCAAAAATTCAATTACAAACATCATTTAAATACAATAAAAACAAAAACAGCAAGTCATATTATACAAGATTATTTCAATTAGCATATTTATTTAACATAATCCAAAACCGTTTCAGGCATAATCTTATTAAATATGTCCTTAAATGAATAAACTTCATAAAAGAGCATTCTGCTTGTATTAAGTCCAGGACAATCTAATAAAATTAGGGCTTTGTGAAAAGATTAATCGCATCCAAAATAAAAGTTTGTATTTACATAATATATGTGTGTGCACTGTGTAGAATTATTTTGTATATATATATAAATACACACACATGCATGCATACATTTAAGAATTTTTTTTTATTAATATATAAAATATTTATATATAATATAAATATGTACATGCAAATATTTCTTAAATATATACATGCATGTGTGTGTATTTATATATATATATATATATACACAAAATAATTCTACACAGTGCACACACATATATTATGTAAATACAAACTTTTATTTTGGATGCGATTAATCGCGAATAATCTTTTCACAGCCCTAAATAAAATGTTTGAGAGATAAGGGAATCTTGCAAAATATGCATAAAGTTGGGTCTTCCTGATCAACACAAGACAAAACATTATTACACTGGAAATGAAGGAGCACAGCGCCACCTAGAGACGTGACCGCGCACACACACTTCATACCTCGACGTCTTGTTTGTTTGCCAGTACGAGAAGAGGAACTCCTTCCAGAACTTCACTGCTGATCATTTTCTCTGAACATCAAGTCAGTTCACATTAGACAAGGCTTCAGTTAAACACTTTTGGTATAAACTGCACAAGTTCCACCCGATTAGAAAGTCAAGTCATTTCTATAGGGCTTTATACAATAGAGAAACACAGAAATAAACAGGAAAACAACCCAATCAACGAGGCAATCAAATATATGAGACAAAATCAAAAATCTACTATAAAGCAGCAACAGAAGACAATAGTGTCGCAATTCAGATTTGGGGCCTGTACCATGACGGTAGTTGAACAAACTCAGGGTTACAGGATTAGTTTAGAGTTGACAAAACCAAACCAATCCAACCAGGCTTTGTTGGTACCATGATGCTGATCATTAACTTTCTCTGTCAACTCAGACTTTGATCCTGAGTTTAGGAGTTTAAGTGTGACATCAGTAGCGAACAGCCAATCACACGTTGAGAAAGAGTGAAACTGAGATTCATTTCTCGCGAGAGAAGCAGCGCAATTCACTTATTAAATAAAAGTATTAAAATAGTAAGATTTTAAACAAATTTACACAGTAAGAAGAAAACAGCGGTCTATGAAAGAGGACAAGTAAAACAAAAGGTCTGGCTGCTGTATATCAGTGCAAGTAAAAGTTGTGAAGTTATTTTATACAGCTGATAAAGGTATAGAGAGAATTGATCATTTAAGCTCACATGTAGTCATTTTATAGCTTCATCTATTGATGCTAAAGCGTATTTATATTACCTTTATATATTTATTCATTTAAACTGCGTAATAATAATTGATGAACTAAAATTGTGCATGTGTGATTGATAAAGGGTATAATAATGACATGAATAATATCTAAATCATACAAATTTATTATTCTAAATAAGCATCACTTAAAAGCCAGATGATTTTGTCTTTAAAAATCATTTGCTATGTAGTGACCTTTAATTTGGAGTAGAAACAGGTGGAGTGACTTTATCGCATCAGACATGTGACACTTTGCTCACAGCTGATTGGTCCAAGTTCGGTTTGCAACCTCTGACCTGGAACATAACCTGACCCGGACCAGGTTAGCCGTGGAGCGTAAGTTACTATGGCGATGAACACTGCTAAAAGCCAAACCACTTTCATGGTCCCTAAAACCCAGGATTGACGCAAACTAAGCTAAAACATAGCTGGCTAGCCACCTAAACCGGCTTCATGGTATAGGCCCCATTTCAATAACGGAGTAGATACTGCAAAATTATATTTATATTTCATTCTGTTTTGTTCATGTCACTTAGAGTAAATCTTTTTTTTTTTTTACTTGAAATCATATATAATAATAAAAAATATAATAAAATAGGTCTTTTTAGGTCGATTTCCTTTAATGTTATGTAAAAATGTATAATATATATATTTTTTATAATATTATTGGTAACCGTTTAAAATAAGGTTCCATTATTTAACATGAACTAACAATGAAAAATACTAAATCTTAGTTAATGTTTATTTCAACACTTACTAATATATCATTAAAATCAAAAGTTGTATCTGTTAATATTATTTAACGGACCTTGAGAGAACAATGAACAGTTGGATTTTTATTATATAATGTAAACAATGATTAATAAATACTATAGCAATACATTTGTTACAGTATTTATTAATCATTGTGAACATTATAAAACAAAAATCCACCCGTTCATTTTTTGTTCAAGGTCCATTAAATAATTTTTAACAGATGCAACTTACTAATGATAACTAATTGGTCCTTATTGTGAAGTGTAACCGGCATTTATAATATAATATAACATAATATAAAAATAAAAAAACACGTGCTTTCATGTCATATGAAGGATGACCTTTGCATATCTTTGTGTGCACTTCATAACCATGTTTATATTCTTTATTCTCTGCCAGATTATGATTATTATATACCAGATTATGCCCTGTTTCTCTCCAACGCATCAAAATAAAATATCATGCATTTGATGGCATTTCTTACAGCACTTAAATTTCCTTTATTTTGGATGACAAAATATGACTGTTATTATAAGACTGAAATATTAGATCAGATAACCACGTTCAAACGATTAATCAAACGTAATGACAGGCCTAAATCTGCTTCTGACCGCAGTTTCTGAATGAAAATATCTGAGCATCTCTTCTGCTGACGTGAAACTTTGTGTGACGTTATATGAAAAATGCTGCTGATTGTTCATGTTCTGATTGATTCCTCATTTTAGTAAAACTCACCGAAAGCCTCCTTCGACTCGCCCAAGCGCTCCTCATCGGTGGAGTCAATGACATAGATCACGCCGTGACATTCTGCATAGTACTAAAACATGGTAAATATGACATTACAAACAGATTAGTTCTTCTGTATTGGATTTATATAATGCACTCAAGGAAAAATCAGGATCACATTTAGTGAACATGTCACCTTGTCCCACAAAGACTGCAGTTCTTCTTGTCCTCCAAGATCCCAAAACATCAGACGAGCTTTTCCCACATCAATGGTGCCGACTGAAACAGACAGAGAAAACGAGTGAAACTACTGCTATGTTTATATTTGTTGTCTTCAGTTTTACAGCATGCATTACTCACTGTTGAGGCCGACTGTAGTTGTGATCTTCGAGAGGTTCATGCCCTTGTAGTTTTTACTGAATTTTGTTTTTGTTTGTTCCAGAAAGGTCTACAATATTCAAGAAAATAACACAGATTTGTCTCAAAACCTTATTAGCTGCCAACCTAAACTGCACTTTTGAGCATCATATTTATTCTAGGAACTAAATAAGCAGGATACTAATACAGAAACAGTGTCAAAACCTAGTGTGCAACCCTAACTAGTGAGAATGTTAGTTTACTGCAGTCTCAAATTCTGCATTATGGGGCATTGTAGTCTTAAAATTTGATTAGCACCCTACCTAGACACCACTTTCCAAGTTGCCTACCTAGGAAAGGTTATTGTGCATCATAAGCCCAAAATGTTACTAAAGCAAAACTGCTTTTGTGGAACTGTTTTAGGCGTGAACTAAGTTATTTACTACTAGTCTTACCGTTTTCCCTGCATTGTCCAGACCGAGGATCAGGACGCAGTACTCGTCCTTTTGGAACACATATTTGTAGAGACCCGATAATAAAGTGTACATCCTCGATAACAGACTATTTACCAGCTTACATCACAAACACAGCTAGCTTAGCTTAGCTGCGGCGCTAAGTAAACAACGTAAACAGTCACGAGCTCTAGTGAAGATTGCGATAGAGATCACGGTGTTTTTCTTCTTATAAATGCAAATATGAATTCAGTGATTGAGATGGAATTTGTGAGACTCTGGTTTGCTGTTTATGTCCATGTTGGCAGCGGTCAGTAACAAACGCTTCCTGGGAAGTTGTTGGCGAATTTTAGTGCATTGTGGGAAATGTAGTTCATCATCTGTTCGGTGGCAAAGACGGAAAAATCGTTTATATATATATATATATATATATATATATATATATATATATATATATATATATATATACAGTGCTTGCTGCACTGTGACACCTTCAGTTAAAACTCATAAATTATAGTTTCCAGGTGTTTCATTTTATACAGAATATAATAAATCAATCATAAAAGATGATACAGCTGGTTTACACTTTAATAACCCAGACAGCAACATAGTGTCGGCCCAGATCCGGCCCACATCTGGTACACAAGGAACACTATTGGTTAAAGAAAAACCCTAAACCTAAAATCATATGCAGAAAGACACAAGTGATAGTGTGTCGCCCCCTTATGGAGTTTGATTGTCACTGCACAGCCTGTGATGGTTCCAGGTGACATCCAGCTCGTTGTGGGCAGACCTGGGCTGCGTTCCAGTCCAAAATTGTCGTGCCCTTCACTCGCTAACTTCCCTCCGTCTCGTTCACTTGGATGTACGTCAATGCTTACGTTGCACGAGTGCTCACTACTGGCGGAACCTTTGCAAGAACGCGCTAAGCCCTTGGTCACTTAGAATCCACTATGGGGTTGATTATTTATTTTTTTCCCTTACTTTTTTTTCAAAAAAAAAAAATTATTAGTGCAAACACACATCTTTTAGAAATCTAGAACATTCCCAACAATGTATATCTTAAACAAGTAATTAAACTTGCCCTTCAGCTCCAGCTCTGAGGATATAATGGCCCGAGGGTTTTTATCGGGTTAAATATTCTAGATCACATTATGCCTAAATTACATCCAGAGAGGAGGAGCAGGACTTCACACTCCACACATGCTTTCTCTACAAGAATCAGGTGTGGTTTCTTTCATCAACAACCCAGACAGCAACATAACGCATAACGCTATAAAATCAGAAACAGTATAATATCTAATAGATATAGATAGATAAATAAATCTAATTTTAGAACAACTCATTTAGATTTTTGCATTGTGACATTTTCATGTATTTTGTTTCCACATTTCGAAACTTAAATTAAGGCTAATTTTATAGGCCTATAGGCTATATGTAAATATGAAATATGAAAATAAAACTCTAAGAAAACTCTTTATCTATATTTTTGAATTACCCATTTAATTTTGCAGTGTTTATTGCTCGAAGGAAATGTCGATAAACTTAATTTAATTTTCTGCCAGAACATTGTTTATTTTTCTACTGATTTGAGTTGCATATATAATTTCCTTTTATTCTTTTGGATTTTGATGTAAAATAAGACCCAGATATCATTATAAAGCATATGAATTTATTTTATTCCCCCAGATCTGGATCGCATTGTGGAATCCACGGTTAGACAAAAACACGAGTTTGGAAGATGGATTCATGATGGACTCGTTCATTGTATAACATGTGTAATGAAAATGTGTTCATTGTGTAAAATATCAGAGGAGCTTCACACTCTCCTCGATCTGTTTTGCACTAAAAACTTCCAAAAGCACTTTCTTTTCAGCTCACCTTCTCCCTCGACTCATAAATCCATTAAAACTACGTCCATGGAAAGGAAATGTTTCTTCATAGTGAAGATTCTCACCTGCTTTCATTTTGCTTTATCAGTTGCATTGCAAGAAATAGACATTTCTATGGCAGAATCTTCTCTTTCATTTGAGTTCAAACCTCTCGACTCTGAGTTCAAGCACACATTAAACATCGTTCCCTGGAGAGGAGAGACGCTTTCTCTGAGACACTCAGCATCCATCAGTGCATCTGTGGCTGGAGCTCCAGAACCTTCCGGCAATATCCCACATCCACATCCTTCATCAATGCCACAGTCAGCGTCCATCATGATATCCCTCACACACACACACACACACACACACACACACACACACACACACACACACACACACACACACACACACACACACACACACACAGACACACACACACACACACACACACACACACACACACACACACACACACACACACACACACACACATGTAGTGTTTGGAGTTTTCCCGCAACTGTTCCAGCAAACTTTTATTTGTTCAATAATTAAATTGGTTAAATAGAATTCAAAATAAAGATTATATTGATGATGTAAGTAATTATTTTGAATTCTATTTAACCAATTTAATTATTGAACAAATAAAAGTTTGCTGGAACAGTTGCGGGAAAACTCCAAACACTACACTCTCCCCTCCTAAATTTCAGCAAACTTTAAGGCTGTAGGAGAGACATTTTCCTTTGAAGCGGGATACCCAGACAATAGTCATTCAAATGAATAGCAAAACATTTTGCTCGGGAGAAATATGCCCTTATACATATTACCATATATTCCCACAAAAAGTACTTCTCAAACCTATTTAAAGCTCACTCAGTTCTGTTTTCTGATCGGTTCTCAAGGTCAGCTTAATATTTGACTTCAAGGATCAATTCAACACTCTACCAAATTTGACAGAATTTTGAGCAACTTTGCAAGAGGATCTCTCTGCCCCGACTCAGTCAATATCATACTCATACACTCAAGCAGGCGCCTGACAGGTTTCACTAGCCGTCCTGCCCTGGTTCTCACTGTTCCTTCATTTGGTTTCAAGGCAGTATCTGCTAAAGTCACTGTTCTTGGGGACTTTCTCTGTGCGTGTCCACTTTTGCAACTTGAGGCTGGATGCTTGAAGCTTCCAACTGATCTGCTCATTGAACTGGCATCATTTGACATGACAATTGATTCAGCTGGAACACTCTGGTTGCTCACAGATTCTTGGAGCCCTTCCCCATTCCTGCAGCACAATTGATCTGGTTCGAATTCATGTACACCATTGTCATCATCAGACTGCTCACTGTCAGAGTTCATATCCCTTGCTTCATGTTCATCACTAGAACTTTCAGTGTGTTCACATACACTTCTGGTAGAAAGATTCTTCTCTCTTGTTTGACTTTCACAGACTGATTTTTCCAACTCTGTGACACGTTCTTTGGTCTTCTTCATGGCACATTTTCCAGTGCTCTGAGGTGCTTTGGGGCCTACACCTTGAAAAATCCATGCAGCTGTTCTACTGATCCTCGATTCTCTTTCCATGCTGAGCAAAGATCTTTGGTCTTCTGTTTGATATCTTTCGTCTTCCGACACTGTTGATAAGACTGTCGATTCGATGTCCGGCTCTTCCAATGGAAGGAAATTGACTGGGAGGAGGAAGTTACGATGGACAACCTTGCTGTTCTTTGTTGTAGGATTCTCAACTCTGTAGATGGGCATTGATGGATCTTTCCATATCACTACATGAACTGCTGAGTCCCACACGTCCGCCAACTTCCCTTTTCCTCTTTCCTTTTTATTTACTAAGAGAACACGGTCTCCAACCTCCAGAGGAGCGCCCTTAGATCTTTTGTTATACCCTTTTGCCTGTTTTCTCTGTGCATCAGTAGTGTTGCTTTTAGCAATATGCACAGCTTCTCTGAGATCTTTCTGAAGAGATTTCACATACTCATCATAAGTCTGAACATCCTCATTTCTGAGGGCACTTCCAAACATGACATCTACAGGTAACCTTGGAATCCTTCCAAACATTAAGTAGAAAGGCGCAAACCCTGTTGTTTCGTGGGTAGTACAATTATAGGAAAACGTGAGTGTCTGAATGATTTGTGGCCACTTCTCCTTTGCTCGAGGAGGCAAAGAGCGGATCATGCTACCAAGAGTGCGATTAAATCTCTCAGTCTGACCATTGCCCATAGGATGGTATGGTGTGGTATGTGACTTTTCAACACCAGACACCAGCAACAACTCAGCGATCAATTTGCTCTCAAAATTTGCACCTTTGTCAGAATGTATTCTCTGTGGAAAGCCATACACACAGAAAAAGTTGTTCCACAATTTCTGAGCAACTACTTTGGCTGTCTGGTTGGGACAGGGGAACGCATGGGCTAGTTTTGTGAAATGGTCTGTTATGACCAGAACATCAATACTCTCTCCATGTGTTCCTTCTGCAGACCAGAAATCTATACACACAAGCTCAAGTGGTGCATTCGTTCTGATAGACTCTAGTGGCGCTCTAGCCTCAGGTTCCCGCGTCTTTCCGACAACACATCGTTTACAGTGCGAGACATACTTCTTAACATCTGTGTCCATTCCAGACCAAAAAAACCTCTGGCGTACAAGATGAAGGGTTCTGCTTTGTCCTTGATGGCCTGCATCGTCATGAGTTCCTCTGAGAGCAACAATTCTCAGTGACAGTGGAAGTACAAGCTGATACCTGACTTTACCGACCCGATCTTTGGACCTGCGGTACAGTACTCCATCTTTAACTTCAAGCTTTTCCCAGTGTTTCAGAAGTCTCATTACTGGAGCAGTTTCATTGTCTCTCTCTCTGCGTGATGGTCTCCTTTTTCTTTCGATAAAGAACGCGACACGGGACACCGTGGGATCTGCTCTCTGCTTCATCCGTATATCCTCCATAGAGAAAACTGGAAGAGAGCTGACACCTCCAAGGACAAAATTATTATTCTGGGCTAGATGAACACTATGAACTGAACTGCTGGCTTCCCAGTTGAGACAGGACTCAAAGACAGCTCTCACCCCTTCACTACTAACCACCTTCAGTTTTTCACCATGGGAATCCATGCTGCTTTCACCCATTTGATGGTGCACATTCACTGATAACCGGAAAGTTTCCTGTATGGTCTCAGAACTCACATGTTTAGATTTAATCTCAAGCGCATCACAGACCTCTAATGTTCTGGCAAAAGGTCGGCGGCTCAAAAGATCAGCAGGGATGTTCTTGGTACCGGGTATATATCTCAGGTCAAAATCAAAAGGGGCAAGCTTAGATACCCATCTCTGCTCGCAGGCATCTAGTTTTGGCTTTGACATAATGTACGTCAGGGGATTGTTATCAGTCAGCACTGTAAATTGAGTCCCCTTCAACCAATGGGCGAATTTATCACAAACTGCCCATTTCAGTGCATAGAACTCTAACCTATGAGCAGGGTAATGGGACTGGGCTTTTGACAGGGTCTTGCTTGCAAAAGCGACTGGTCTAGGTTTTGTCTCACCTTCTGGAATCTGACTCAAGACTGCACCAAAACCATCCATAGATGCATCGGTAGACAAAAGAAAAGGTCTGTGGAAGTCTGGGTGGGCAAGAACAACGGTATGAGAAAGTGCACGTTTTATATTTTCTACAGCTGTGTCACACTCTGCAGTCCAGTCTTCAGGTCTTAAACGCCTAGGTTTGGAAACGAAGGGCTTCTTTTGTCCATGTCTCCTCCCGATTTTCTGCCCGGCAGTCAGTTTAAACAATGGTTTCGCTAAAGTCGAGAGGCCTTCAATGAAATGGGAATAATAATTTGCCATCCCAAGAAAAGACTTTACTTTGGTTGGTGAAGGAGTCTTTCCGTCTGTTTCCATCAGATCAGTGGATTTAATGTCACTGATTGCAGACACTTTTGCTGGATCGGCTGTTATGCCACTCTCAGTTACAATATGACCCAAAAACCTGACAGTTTTTCTCAAGAAATAGCACTTCTTTTGTGCCAGTTTCAGGTTATGCTCTCTAAGCCGGGAAAACACCATCTCAAGGCGATCAAGCGCTTCCTTCTCAGTTTTACCGAAGACGAGTAGATCATCTAAGTAGCAAAGAAGCGAAAGGAAGTTCTGGTCTCCAAAGATAGATGTCATCATGCGCGAGAACGTTGCTGGGCTGTTACATAAACCTTGAGCCATACGGTTATATTCATAGAGCCCTACTGGAGTTGTGCATGCTGTATATTTCCGATCATCCTCATGGATTGGAATGTTATAGAAGCCCGATGTTAGATCCATGGTGCTAAAATAACTATTTCCTCCTAATGATGCGAGGGCATCAGCTTGATGGGGCAAAGGATATGCATCCTTCTCTGTCCTTTGGTTGAGCCACCTAAAGTCTGTACATATCCTTAACTCCCCAGATGGTTTCCAAACTAAGACTAAGGGTGACGCCCATTCACTGTTTGATTTTTGAATGATACCGCGCTCCTCCATCTCATCCAATGTTTGTCTCAATTTTTGATAATGGGTGGGTGGAACCCTTCTGTAAGGCAGTCGAAAAGGCTTCTCATCTTTGAGTCGTATCCGATGAACAGTGTTCTTTACTTCACCACAATCTAGCTTGTCACGAGAGAAGGTACTTTCATACTGTACTATGAGGTCAGTCAGCTCTCCTTTCCAGTAATCACTTACTTCACAAGACTCAATGTCAATTTCTGTCAGCCCCAATTCTCTCAGCTTGACTTTATAGTCAGACTGCAGTTTGCTTTTCTCATTAAGCTCCTTAACTTGAACAACATTCTGCTGAACCCCTTCCTGCTGGTATTCTGTACTTTTTCCTGCGAGATCTAGTTCCTCTAGCGCGAGGCATGGGTGCACGTTAGCTATTTTAGTATTGCGGCGCAAAACAATGGGGCGGTCAATCATATTGATCACTCTCATAGGAATCCACTTATCACCCCAGAGTGGGCAAACACTGCGAGCTACCATAACATTTCTTGGTGCAGAACGGGAAGTGGAGGGTTCGAGCATTACAGTGCTTCCAACAGACAAGGGAACTTCTTCCTTTAATCTTCCCCAAACCAAATGTTCTTGTTGTGGCTCTAGTGTGAGACATTGTCTCAATACTACTGTGCCAACTCTCTGTGGTATCTTATCTCCATGCCAGCGGTCAACATTAGAAAGCACATTCAGCAAGGGTTCTTGAACATTATCTTGAACTGGCTGAGATAAGCTTTTCCAGTACCACTCCGTTTTCCTCATCTGCCGAGTCACATGCCTGATGACATTCGATCCAACGATCATTTCATCTTTTTGACCTGGGACAACTAGAAAGTTGATTGTCATCTTGCATTCAAGCATATCCACACTCAACTCATATGTACACTTTGGTTTTGTTTCATTCCCTCCACAGCCAGTAAGTACTT
>NW_027508787.1:500000-525000 GCF_051911475.1 Siphateles boraxobius
AAACGCCCCTTTTTTGGGGAAAACAAAAGGATTCCTCTGAGAACAGAACTCGCTCTAGATCTGCAAAGTTTCTTGATAGCAAAAATGGCACAAACATACACACTCTCTTTCGGTATTTAAAGAAGCTACTGGATACGGGATTACAGAGGTGTCCCTTTGAAATGGTCGAAAACTGGATTAACGACCCCACGCAGTGGCCAAATATGGACTATTCAGACATCTACCACTATCTCGTGGAATCACCAAGTAGCCTATTTTTTTGTCATTAACACACTCACAGTATGACAAATAGACGACGAGGCCATGTCACTTGGATCATATTTAACTTGATTTAAACTACTGACATAGTTTTGTTGTCGACTAGCTATACTAGTTAGAAAGACGAAGCTGCTAGCAGCTAACGTTACGTGATTAGCTCTCACTAGGCACGCCACCTTGGCCGTTAACTGATTTTACTGTTGAAATAGTGGCAGGCTAGGACTAAAGTGGACTTGGCTGGTTTCTGCTTGTGTCTAAAAGTGCTAGGACTTTGAAAGTTGTAAAAAGGTTTACAGTGTACGGCAAAATATGTAGCGTTGGTCTATATGATCCTAACAAATTATATCTCTATTCTGCGTTCACTTGCAAAACTTTTGAATTGCCCGAGAAAGTTTTATTTGGTCATCAAATTTCTGCGAACAATTTCCCCAGGGAAACTTTGGAGAGTGAAATAAAGACCTGGGAGGAAATATATAGCCTATATCAACACAAAAGGTATGCAAGTAAACGCAAAAACTATTATAGCCTAATCTTTCCTGGCATCTCATCTTTTCCCATCACTTTAGGTTTGGTTAACATCTTTAATATATCATTTCACAAGCTATCTTGAACGAACAGAGGCATGGTCTGAGATAATAGTGTATTTACCGGTGTTGAATTCTCGGAAGATGAAGAAAATATCCGTCAGATAAAAAAAAAAAGAAGTAATTTCTTCACCAAAATACAAACCGCCACAATGGAACATCCCATCATCGTCTATTTGTCATACTGTGAGTGTGTTAATGACAAAAAAATAGGCTACTTACTTGGTGATTCCACGAGATAGTGGTAGATGTCTGAATAGTCCAGCAAAGGGAGTGTGTATGTTTGTGCCGTTTTTGCTATCAAGAAACTTTGCAGATCTAGAGTGAGTTCTGTTCTCAGAGGAATCCGTTTGTTTTCCCCAAAAAAGGGGCGTTACCCTTCGATGACGCAAAAGTAGCGTTGGTCTATTAATACATGAAAATTCTTACATATAGCCCCTTTAAGGGAACATTCCATTGTATCATTCTTCAAAGATTATGAGAATGTTACTTTTAAACGTTCTGTGAACATTCCGAAACAAGTAGTTACATTTAAAAATGTGAGACAAATGTCCAACTGAAACATTCCATGAACGATGTATAAATAATGTTTTGAGAACATTCTTTAAGACTATAAAACTTTGAATTAATATTGAAATTACCATTAACTAAGATTAATAAATGCTTTATAAGTATTTATCATTGTTATTTCATGTTATCAAGTTCCAGATTTACTTGAGTCTCGTGGAGATTCGTTCATATCTCAAACCTCTCGTGGTTGTGTTTAAGCAGATCTAATATGTCTATCGTGAAGGTCGTGAGTCTGTACAGTGAAAACAAAACAACAGCGTTTAGAAATACATTCACAAGCATTTCAGAACCAAACTGAGCTCAAGTAAACATTTACACACAACAGGGAAAAAAAAAGTGTGTTATAAAAGATACCAAAGGCAATTTAGCAAAATACACAATATTCTTTGGAAAAACAAATTGAAACCAAGCAAGGCAACTGTGACGATATTCAACTTAAATCACTATTAAAGATTCACAGATTGAATGTGCAGAACTCAACTCTCTCTTATAAACAAGTACCGTGGTGTACAAATGAGATTCTCATCCGATGGCATATTCATGTACCTTTTTTTGTAAGAGATTGTCAGCTTCAGATCTGTCACATGACCCAACTCAAATGAGTCAATGACTTGTCTTACTCAATATGTGTCTGTTAGGCTGAAAGATGTTGCAGTCATGTATGTTTACCACAGTATTCTGACTCCACATCACATATATAATGATTGTTGTTTGAATCCAGGAAGTCATTCTGCTGCTTTTACTTAATTTTAAGCATTTTGCATTCAGTTCAGAGAGACCGGGGCAAGTTGTCACATGCCGCATACACCATTGTTTGTTTTGTTCATTTTATTTTGATAGTATTACATATTTCACTGTCAGCTGTTTTTTTGTAACTTATATCGGTAACACTTTACAATAAGGTTCATTAGTTCACATTAAATGTATTAACTAACATGAACTAACCATGAGAAATCCATTTGTTACTGTATTTGTTAATGTTAGTTAATAAAAATACAGCTGTTCATTATTAGCTCACAGTGCATTAACTAACAAAATTTTAATAGCAGAATGCAAAAAGAGTTAGGCGATCGACAGGAATGCTGAACAACCCTGAACATAAATCAATTTCACTAAAAAATGCATGTTCTGAAGGGATAGAATTAATTATAGTATGTATCTAGTTTGTAATTATAATCTGGTACCATAGGAGAATGTGGTTTTATCAAATCATATTTTTTTTATTCTTTTTCTAAATTGAATTGATTGGTGCGTTATATAGCCTACCGGTGAAACTCGAAAAATTAGAATAGCAGTTCATTAGTTCATTATTAGTTCATGCTTAACTAATGTTAACTATCAAACCTTATTGTAAAGTGTTACCCTTATAACATATAGTGTGACAACATGCCCCACTATAGATACAGTAGAGCAACACCAAGGTCCTGGGTTTGACTCCCAGGGAATGCATGAACTGATAAAATATAAAAATTGCATGCAATGTAAGTCTGTAAGCATCTGCCAAATGTAAAATGTGAATGTATTTTTCCTGGGTAACAGCTTTTTTCATGGTGACTCAACACACCATGAGAAATATTCACTGGTTTGGAAAGTGTGACAACTTGCCCCGGCACAAGCAACAGATAAACAGCATTAAAGGGAGAGACTGTGGGATATCTGAACACAGGAGATATGGAAGACGAGATGATGTAAACTAACTAACTATCCTCTTTGGAGATGTTCTATTTGAAACGTACTTTATATCCGACCGACTGTCTCCATACAGACATTTTTGTTCAATATGGTTTCAAGCAATAAAACAAATAATAAAAGGCAACAGAACATCAATAAAATCAGAACTAGGCAAAATGATACAGTGCATTTCTCACGTAAAATTAGTGCATTCAAAATAGTAGTTTTCCCTTTTTCATGAGTGATTTCATTTATGTTGAACTTCATACAACATCTGGACCTCATGTTTTCAGACGACATGTATTTGAAAATGAAATGTTTATATATATATATATATATAGGTGAAACTCGGAAAATTAGAATATCGTGCAAAAGTTATAATTTTGATGATTATGGTTTACAGCTTATGAAAAACCCAAATTCAAAATCTCAGAAAATTGTAATATTACATGAAATCAATAAAAAAAAGGATTTTAAATACAGAAATATCGGCCCTCTGAAAAGTATAATCATGCATATGTATATAAATATATACTAAATATATTAGTTTCACCTTTTAATTTGAATGACTGAAATACATGAACTGTTGCACGATATTCTAATATTTCGAGTTTCACCTGTATATGTTGTTGAATAATGTTGAATGATTGTGAAGCAGACACATTACGTTATTAAACGGTTACAGAAATTGTTTATGTACAGGGTTTTTAGAAATTGCTTTGGAAGGTTTAGTTTTTAATTTTTTTTGCAGAAAATAGGCTTTTTTTACCATTTAACTTTAAATATACATTCTTTTTAAATATTCCTAATTTATCAACATGCAAGTTATTAATCCAGGGTGCATTAAAAAATTGTAAACTTGAGAGAAAGTGATATTTTCTATTTCTTATGTACTTGAAGTGAATTTCCTAACCATGGTATTAATTTAGGGAATATTGTGATGGACATGACCTGGTTTAAAGACATTTTGAAATTCACAAGCTGTCGTGAAATACATTCACAATGAACACGAATGACACTTTTCAAAGGGATCCTTCATCCAAAATCTCTCATTATTTACTCCTCGCCCCCATGTTTATCAGCAATAACAACTTACATTTCACTATACCTTTATATAACTACAGAAGGCTTGGAATAAGAGTCAAATAAACGACAAATAATTCCTGTAGCTCAAACAGTTTGATTCAGTTTGGTTCATATGAACTTATACACTTTCTATAATGCAATGCAATGCTTTGGATAAAAGCATCTGCCAAATGCATCCATGTAAATGTACGCTTATGTGTAGTTTTGGCCTTTTTGGAGCTTGACAGATGCTTATATTTTTCGTCGCACAGAAGCAAATAACTCGTACAGTTTGGAGCGACACAACAGTGAGTAAACGCTGACAGAACGTTTGGGTTATTTTTGGGTGAACGGTCCCTTTAAAGGATTAGTTCACTTCAGAATTATAATTTCCTGATAGTTTACTCTCCCGCACGTCATCCAAGATGTTCATGTCTTTCTTTCTTCAAAAGAAATGAAGTTTTTTGAGGAAAACACTCCAGGATTTTCTCCATATAGTGACTTCAATGGAGTCCAACGGGTCGAAGGTCCAAATGTGAGTTTCAGTGCAGCTTCAAAGTCTCGACACGATCCAGCCGAGGAATAAGAGTCTGATCTAGACAAACCATCAGTCATTTTATAAAAATATAAACATTTATATACTTTTTAACCACAAATGCTGATCTTGCACGAGATGCGATGCACCCATAGACTGTAAAAAATATGGACAAAGCGTCTGTGACGTCACCCATAGACTTTCTGAAGAACGGTTTTGAACGTTTATGGGGGATATGGGCGGCTTGGAAAACCTTTTCAGAAAGGATACAGAGGTGGTATGATGTGTTGTGTCAGATCATGGCCGAGACATCAAAATTTCGGGACCTCCACTCGGCGCAGCCCATTATCAGCTGTCAATCAAGCTGTCAATCAAAGTTAACCACGCCCTTATTTGTCATACATTTTATATCTAAATACGATCTAAACTAACGAGTTAGAAAAAAATTCACCCCCCTCACAGTTGTCAGGCACTCGGAACCTATCGAAAAATACAATAAAAGTCCATGGGACCAACCTGTAAAAACATGAATTTATGCTGTGAAAACGGACATTTTAACATGGGGGTCTATGGACATTTGCTCCCTTTTGGGACCTGCCCCTAGCGGATTTTACATGTATTGCAGTTTTTCGCACTTCCGGTAGGCTTCATTTTTCAGATTAGAATAATGCCGCTTGGATGCACCACACATTATGTAATCACATTGAAAGGTCACGTGTGTTCCAGTTCATAAATGAGAGTAAAACAGAGATCATGCAGTTTGGCCCCACATACCCCATGATAGATTTTGGCCCCTTTAATGACTTTGTGCGTCCTGTTGTAACTAATATTGGGGTAAAAATAGATAATGATTTTAAACTTGACAAACAAATAAATGCAGTTGTGAAATCTAGTTTTTATCATCTTCGCCTTTTAGCCAAAGTTAAACCGTTTTTGTCTTTTAACAGTTTTGAACAAGCTATACATGCTTTTATTTCTTCTCGTTTAGACTACTGTAATGCACTTACAGCTCTGCAGCGCGTCTTTTAATGGGAACCAAAAAGTGCGCTCATATAACTCCAATTCTTGCCTCATTGCACTGGCTTCCTGTTCGTTTTAGGATTGATTTTAAGATTTTATTGTTTGTTTTTAAAGCTATGAAAGGACTGGCCCCAACATATATTTCGGACCTCATCCAAATTTATACGCCAGCGCGGTCACTGAGGTCAGAGGGCCAGCTCCAGCTTGCGGTCCCCAAGTCAAGACTAAAAACTCGGGGGGACAGGGCCTTTCTGTGGTTGGACCTAAACTCTGGAACGCTCTGCCCCTCCATGTCCGAACAGCTCCTACAGTTGAGTGTTTTAAGTCTTGTCTAAAGACACATTTTTATTCTGTGGCTTTTAACTCCGCGTGAGTTGTGTGGTCCTCTGATGTTTTTGATTGTTCTACTGTTTATGCATTTTATCTTTTTATATTTTTAAATCTGATGTTCTTATTTTGTTTTGAAAAAATTTGTATTAATTGTTTTGTATGTTTTGAGTCTTTTGTGCAGCACTTTGGGAACTTTGTGTTTGTAAAATGTGCTATAGAAATAAAGTGGATTGGTTTGGATACATGTAGGAAAGGAATCTCATTTTCTCCTCCAACTTCTAAATCATCCGACATCGTTGTTTTACCTTTTATTTATTACATTTTTTTGTAAATGGTGTCTGACTTAGTCTTTGCATGTTCACTTTGTGAACACTAGGTCAGGTCTTCCGCCTACGTCACACATGACCTTTCAATGTGATTACGTAATGTGTGTCGCATCACAGCTCGTGCAAGATGAGCATTTGTGGTTAAAAAGTATATAAATATTTTTTTTTTTATAAAATGACTGATGGTTTGTCTAGATCAGACTCTTATTCCTCGGCTGGATCGTGTCGAGACTTTGAAGCTGCACTGAAACTCACATTTAAACCTTCGACACGTTGGACTCCATTGAAGTCACTATATGGAGAAAATCCTGGAGTGTTTTCCTCAAAAACCTTCATTTCTTTTCCACTGAAGAAAGAAAGACATGAACATCTTGGATGATGTGCGGGAGAGTAAATTATCAGGAAATTATAATTCTGAAGTGAACTAATCATTTAACTAGCGAGATGCAAATCCAGAAAATGTTCTTAAGGATGAAAATGCACCACATGTGAATCGATAAACGTGTGTCTCTCATCCATCCTGACGTCATCCTGATGGATAAGGTCGTTTCCAAAGTTTGCCGTCTCCAGCTTTCTTCCGCTCGTGGAGCTGTTTGTAAGTGAAACACGGCTTCTTAAATACGCAGGTGCTCACAAATACAGTCTAGCCAACACAATCTCATGAAAGTGCGTATCTAAAACACACATTTTATTTCTCGTGCTATTTATATGCCAAAAATAGTTTTTAGCGTGCAAATGATACGCACTGTAAACCCCTTGCGTAGGATTAGGGGTGTGGAGGGAGTCGCTGAGTCCATAAAGTGTGTATCATTTGCACGCGAAAACTATTTTTGGTGTATAAATGGTACGAGAAATAAAATTTGTGCATCTTCACGAGATCGGGCCGGTCTAGCACTGGTCGTAACAGCGTCCCACGTGGTTTCAATGTTCATAAAGATGAAAATGCGTGAAAAACACGTGTGTCTCATCCATCCTGGCGTTAACCTGATGGATAAGACTCCCAGAAGTCTTTTCCAGCACTCAAACTTTTGCCGTCTCCACCTTAAAGATGAAAATACACCACGTGTGAAACGATAAAGACTGTTACGGTGTCTCTCCTCCATCTTTACGTCAACCTGATGGATAAGGCTCCCAGCATTCATTTTCACTTTTCTTCCGCTCGGGAAGTTGTGCTTGTTAGTGAAACTCTGCTTTTTAAACATAAAGGTTCCCACGAATAAAGTCTAACGCTGGTTTTGTAAAGACTTAGTCTCACTTGGGTCCGGTCCAGCCTCGGTCCCCGTACGCGCCGTCTCCGGTGGCTGAATGAGGCGACGGGACACACAGATCGGAGTCCGTGTCCGACTCGCCCTCCGCGATGTACGGCCTCACTTTAGTGCAGCGCGGCACGCCGCTAAAATAAGCGTTGTTCAGAAAGTCCAGGTTTTCTTTGGACTGCGAGATGCTGAATCCGCTGAAGGAGCGTTCGAGTTCCTCGTGATCCACCGAAGGGATTGATACGGAGGTGTCGCTCTCAGCTCCGGCTTGGGAAAGACGCCCGTCTTCGCGGGAATGATGTGCACGAGATCCTCCGTTGTGTCCGGTGGACGAGCGCTCGTGTGCCGGAGGCGGAGGGATACGCACTAGCGAGCCGGGATCGGGGATCGGACCGGGATCAGGGATGGTTTGTGGATGCCTGGACGTGGATGGAGGGCAGTGGTGATTGACGCAGGTCGAGGTTGGCGGGTCGAAGTTCTTCTGTCCTGCGGAGCTGTTGGACCGGATGATTTTGGTGATGGATCCGCTCTTCTCCATGTGCTCCACCGGACTGTGGTACGGAGGCGCCGGGTCGGGCTCCTTAGAGGCGAAGTAGGCGTCCGTCTCGGACTGTGGGATTCCCATGCGCTGGATGTAGATGTTCACCAGGAAATCCAGCTTTCTCTCCATCGACATCACCTGCAGAAGAGGAAGATCTCATTGTCTTATTATGACATTATCTTAAAGGTGCTCTAAGCCATCGGTTCCCAACAACGGGGCATCAGCGAGCTCTTTTTAGACATCAGTGTTTAAATCCCAACTAAAAACTATTATATCAGTACTTCTGTGATATTCTGAATTATCATAACGCAGAAAAATGAAACTGTGTGGTTGAAAAGACTGATTGTGAAGATGTTTCACATAGCTCTCTCTGGATCAGAACACAGATCTGAATGATCACTGTTATTTAGGAATAAGATCATGTGTGTCTGAATCAAGATCGCTATCTTTTAACGATTAATCGTAATCTCTTTGGGGGGTTGCGTCATATTTAAAAAAAGTTCTGAACAGTGAGCATTAAAGCAGCAAAATTTACTAAATTTATATAAATAATGAGCGAGTACATCATGAATCCATTTTCCGAACCGTGTTTTTGTCTTATCCTGAGTCACTGGTACACCTATACTAAGTGTTTATATTGGGACTATTTTACACTGGTTCGGGTCATACCACGCGTGACGCGTCATAGACATAAACAGAGAGAAGTAGATCCGGCTACAATGTCCTTCCGCAAGACGCATTATTCTGTTAAAGCCAGGGATACTCCACTTTTTTTGGAAATAGGCTTTACAACTCCCCCAGAGTTAAACTGTTGAGTTTTACCGTTTTTGAATCCATTCAGCTGATCTCCGGTTCTGGCAGTACCACTTTTAGTGGACAAGACCATTAGCGTTTCTCCCAAAAAAATGACCAAAGAGCAATGATAAGCCTATTTTCAGGCGCTGCGTCATATCATTACGCCTGCTGCACTCATGGTACGGCAGTAAAGTTTACAGATTATTACTATAATGAGAGTATAGTTCGTAGCCATATCAGCCTAGAAAATCGCAACTTTACATTTTCCGTCGGTCTTAGTGCACGATGTAACTACAGAAGAGTCAAGTTTTAAATAGGAAAAATATCGAAACTCTTTGGTCATTTTTTTTTTGAGAAATGCTAATGGTCTTATCCACTTCACCGCCAGAACCGGAGATCAGCTGAATGGATTCAAAACCAGTAAAACTCAACAGTTTAACTCTGGGGGAGTTGAAAAATGAGCCTATTTCCAAAAAAAGTGGAGTATCCCTTTAATAAACGCATGTTCATTAATCGCTAGAGCGCCAAACGATCATATTACTTTAGCTAATTTTATTCACGATCCCCTGACTGACCAAAAAATGGGATGTGTATTGACAACGCATCTCTTCAAACACTGGCTGAAATTGACGCTAAAAAGAACACAATTTTAGCAATAAATAATTTTTTTGCAAAAATATTTCATAGTGTGACTGTGGAATTAAATTGAGTTTTGTGTCCTTTAGTTCATGTCAACATGCTACGCAAATATTGACCAAAATATTGCTGATTATATTGAATATTCGTAGGAGAATATGCACATTTCTGTCCAATCAAATGCCCACTAGAATGTCATTCTTTGATTTTATATAACTATAATACATTTATTTCATGACAATATAAATCCAACATAGTATCCTGGTGAAGGGTATCCAACAACCTCACAATGTTTTAACACGCTTTTAAAATTATGAGTCATTATGAATAACCATTTTAAATATATTCCTTTCTGAACAATCTTTAACTGAATAATCTCTCTTCTTCTGATGAGCGTTCGCCAAGCTGTAATAAGAAAATATAGGTTGACTCGAAACCCTGATTAGTTCAGTGTAATTGATGTATTGGGATGTACCTGTTTCTCCACTTTCCCGAGTCGTCCCATCATGCTGGGATCCTCCGGCAGTTCTCCATCTGTGGATCCTTTAGGACGATCCTTGTCTGTCATCGGAGCGCCTCGACCAACAATCTGATCCACTCTAACATTCAATTAAAGAGACGAAACATCCTGATAATTCATGAGTTTTTCCTGCAAACTTCAGTTATAGGGGAAAATATGTGAACCAGTGATTCATTAAACATGGACACATTTTGTGTTGTTGATATAATCACCAATTGTTAAAGGTGCAATGTGTAATATTTCTGAGGATCTAGTGACAGAAATGCAATATAAGATCCATAACTATGTTTTCAGTGGTGTATAAAAGACCTTGCGTAATGAACCGTTATGTTTTTATTAACTTAGAATGAGACATTTATATCTCCATAACCGCGCGCACCCCTTCAATGGAGGTCAACATATTGTGTGGTCATGTTTCTAGCGTAGCCGACAGCGAACACACAGCGGTACAGAGCGCGTTTCCTCACTACCTTGAAAAAGAAGTTTTCAGTGGTGTATAAAGACCTTACTTAATGAACCGTTATATTTGTATTAGCTTAGAATGAGCAGTTTCTGTCTACACACACCGCGGGTTCCCGATCATTGAAATGCGCCGTCATGTTTCTACGGTGGCCCTAAACGGACAAACGCGTTTCGTTACAATGTTGCTCTTCGTGCAAGGAAGCAAGCTTAGTTCAGTAAGTAACTAAAATATTTGCAATAACATAGTTTTACTGAATAATTAAGTAAACGAAATTTCTTAATTTATCCTTGTAAAGAAACCTCATTGCTGAACTGCTACTCTCTGCTGTCTCAGACGATGACATCATTTCCTGTCAGCCACCGTAACATTTGTTGGTCGCAATTCGTAACCTCACCACTAGATGCTGCTAAAAATCACACACTGCACCTTTAAGTACACTAGATTTGTTTAACTAATTTGAGTTTTGTATCAAAATGCATCAAACGAACATCTATTTCCATTACATGTTCATTGTTAGTAACCCAAAGTATTATAACAACAATATTCATATCAAAGAAACAATAAACCATGTTTTCTATCTTGAAGCACAAAGCATTGTGGGATGTAAATGAATGCATGCAGAGGGAGGGATATGATAATGAGTGGGCGTGTCCACACACAGATGGACAGAGATGATTGGACAGAAAGAGTCAAGCCCTCCAGACAGACGTTTTCTGTTGATATTTGCCATTTTTGAACAATGTGTCAACGTGAAATCACATCTTTAGCTGCGTATTACATGTAGAATGCGAATGTGAGCATCAGTTTGACACATTATCCAAAGTTTCTGATGATGTACTACACTAGCAGGGGTGCGTCTGATCTGAGACACTAGATAAAGTTTTCATCAAAGCATCTGAAATATTATATAACTTCAAATTTGCTCCAAATAGTCCTTTAAAAAAGCAGTGCATGTGCTCAGCAGAACGCTGGGAATCAAGCATACCCTGCTGAGACCGTATGGAGAAAATTGCACTTGCGAAAGGATAAAAATAGTGCATCATGTGGCATGCCTTAAAACAACGCCATGCCGACATGCATTAGCAACAACAGCGATGCTAAATGAAAACCATTATTGGACGTGTGCATCTCCATTTGCTGCTTCTTACTGCCGTAACGCTTCATTTCCAAACAGCGGTGCAGGCAAACTAGCTTAACCAGTTTTAGTTCAGCTACATGACTAGTAACTCACCGAAACGTGACATTTGGTTCCCTGCTTTTCTCTCAACGAAGCGTCTCTTGTGATTAATTCAGTCTCAACAAATAAAGGTCATGAAGTCAATTAAGAGTCGATTATCAGAAGCTGCCTGGAGCGTTTGGGCCGTTTCAACACTTATAGACTAGATTATCTAGAATAAGAGCCACTCTTAGAAGAAAAGGTTCTATTTAGAATATTAAAGGTTCCGTCAGGCGCTTCATATACACGTGAAACTCGAAAAATTAGAATATCGTGCAATAGTTCACGTATTTCAGTAATTCAAATTAAAAGGTGAAACCAATATATTTAGTATATATAGGCCTAACTA
Organism: Siphateles boraxobius; assembly: GCF_051911475.1. Taxonomy (NCBI): domain Eukaryota; kingdom Metazoa; phylum Chordata; class Actinopteri; order Cypriniformes; family Leuciscidae; genus Siphateles; species Siphateles boraxobius. The sequence goes on from NW_027508787.1 coordinate 512,136, forward strand.
TATACATATGCATGATTATACTTTTCAAAGGGCCGACATTACTGTATTTAAAATCCTTTTTTATTATTGATTTCATGTAATATTCTAATTTCTCTGATATTTTGAATTTGGGGTTTTCATAAGTTGTAAGCCATAATCATCAATATTATAACTTTTGCACGATATTCTAATTTTTCGAGTTTCACCTGTACACTACAGTGCGGAATCTTGTAGGGGTTTCGTAATGGGATCATTTTGTGGAACTAGTTTTAATCAATTATTTTTTTATGAATTAAGCAGCTCGTACAGAAGTTGCCCAAAGTGATGTCCGATCTTCACCTTTTATTCAAATATTATTAAAAAATTGTTACTATTTTGTAGGAATGTTGCATTACTTGGAGTTGACTGTTTTATTTGAGATAATAACGCAATGAAATGAAACATGACAAAATTTTGGCCAGGTTGTCATACAAAGAAATTATGATTAAATGCTAAAAACAGAGAGAACCAATGAAATATTAAGTATGCTTTTTCCTGTGAGCTTAGTGTTTTTCTATTCATTTTTTTTTTTTGCAGAGTAAAATAAAAATTATAGCTGTAGTTTGGCTTTTTTTTTTGCTAAATAATTCTAAGATAAATACCTTAAAGGAGCTGTATGTAAGAATTTTCATCTATTAATTGCTATTTTATTGCCAATGTGTGAACAGCTTGTAACGAAACTTTAAAAACGAGACCTTGCCCGACTTCATAGGCTGTCTATGAGGAGTTATACCTCGGGTGTGCATTATTTTTGTAATAATTCAACGCCCTGGAGTCAATTATTCCGCCTATACTACGGTTACCCTCCAAATATTGTTCAGATGATGTATTTCAAGACATTTGTCAGGTTTTTGTCCTTAAACGCTCTTGTTTTGGAGGACTAATTTCTTACGCATCTAATCCCACACCTCCGTTGCTAATTACAATTTTTAGATTATTTTTAGTCATTTTAGAGCTATTGACAGATAGCAGACTAATGTATTTATTAATGCAGTTATTAGAGAGAGAGATTGTGTGAATTATCCGAGTCTGTGTTTCTCATCAGCGTCTCTACTAATAGTGAAACTGTATGTTTATCAGCTTCAAGAACAGCGCCGTTATTCCCTCGCTAGTGAGAAATGTCTTGTAGCTTTTAAGTCGCTAATCTATTTTACTGATAAAATCATCAGAGCAGCACTGACAACACGTTTCTGTGCGCGTGTGTGTCTGTACTGTATGTGTGTGTGTGTGTGTGTGTGTTAGAGTGGGAGAAAGAGAGTTGTGTGTTCTGTACATAATAAAACGTAATTTAGTGGCAAAAATGTGTAATTTTTATCCTATTGTTTACTATATTTCTTTACACTGTCAGTGTCATTGTGGTTTTGTTTCTTTTGTTGTTGTCTTTAAAGATCTTTGAAATAACTAAAATAATTTTGTTATATGGAACTGTAATGCGGTCAAAACCTGCCTGGAACTTCTTTATCCGTGCGTTTCCCTGAAAATAATTGCTAATAATAATTCACTAATATTTTTAAATAGTTTTCATTTTTGTATTTTCTGTTTTCGTTTTAATTTAGTTGAATGAATGAGGCATTTGTAAAGGGCTTTCATATGTTCTACTGTACACCCAAATAGCTTTACAATCATATCAGTTAGTTTTATTAAAATTGAATTTTGTTGTGTGCTTTGCCATTTTTATTAATAATTGTTTTAAATATATTTATATAGTTTTTTTATTATTATTAATAATACACCTTAGAATGTTCATCAACCAATCAGATTCAAGTGTTCAACAGCACTGTAGTATAATATAATATTCTGTTGTAGCTGCGGGCTGCAGTTCCCTTAACGGCCACCGGTGTCGCTAATAACAAGGCTTTCTGAATTATACATATAGCTCCTTTAACCAAGTTTAGTGTTTTTTTCTTCCTGCATACTTTAAAAAAATATCAAATATAATCCTTAAATTTGATAGTTTAATCAAAACAAATATCCCCTCCAATAATGGAAAAAAACGTTTTCTGCTCTTTAAATAGAGCCGTTTTCCTCTAAGAGTGGAGTTTGCGGCCCCTGATCACTCAAGCTCAGTCTCTACTAGCCATGTAGTCTGAAACAGAAGCAGGTTTCTTCATTTGTCTCTGGATAGAGATCTGGCGATGCAGTCTGGGGCGTCCTAACCTAGAAGACAACTGGGGCGACTCTTTGGTTCCTTTGGTTGAACACTTCTTTTGGCGAGGGGTGCTGGGACCCGGAGGACCCGGAGGACCCGGAGGACCCAATATCATATCTAACCTGGCAAAGCAAATAGAGTAGAGGACAGCAATGCAGAGTGACGTGATACGGACCAGCGCAAACGTCAGGACCCTCGACGGGGCACGGGGAGAAACACAAACCAACAACAACAAGCCCAGAGATTCCCAGAAAACATATTCCACACATACTTATTATTACGATAAAAAGTTCCCTGATCGATGCATTGATATCAGCACATCAATGTGTGGTCAAAATATAAAAGCAGGAATATATTAACATATGTGAAATAATCATTCATTCAGGATTCCCCTAAAATAAGATGTGACTGAAATACTTGAATGGGGAGAAGTGTAAAAAAGTAAAAAACTAAATGTTTTTGCAAAACTGCTGGGTTGTTTCAACCCAACTTTGGGTCAAATATGGACAAACCCAGCCGATAATAAAGATTTTTACATTACATTTTTAACCCAACGTTTGGGTTTGTCCATATTTGATCCAAAGTTGGGTTAAAACAACCCAGCATTTTTTAGAGTGAATTCTAGGACTCAGTGTTCACTATAGTTTCACTAATATTTTGTTTTCGTTTTAATTTAGTAAGTTTTAATAATTTAATTGTGTGTTTTTTTTCAAATATATTTATAACTTTTTATGAAATTTTCTTTTAACTGCATTTTCAATGATTTTTGAATAAATTAACAGGTTTGTACATAAAAAATCATTACTGACCCACATATGCTGCTCTGAACTGCTGAAATATCTTGATGTTATATCTCAATAAATGAAAATGTAGATAATGTTCCTCAAACACACACATTATGCCTCTGACGTGAAGTGTTTGGGTGTTGCATATGTACATATTCTGACAGATATGAAAACAGTGAGACACATTTAGGAAACTAAGCCATGCAAACACAAGAAGAACAACACTACACGGTGTGTATGAGTCGAGCGGTCGCTGAAGAGTCGAGGTGTTTCTGCTCTTGCCTGGACTGCAGGTTTTTAATCCTCGCCAACATGTCCAGATGTCCGGCTGAATATTGCTCGATGACATCCATCACGTCATACGGCCGAAGACTCTCTTTAAACTTGCGCTTGGACACCATGAACCTCATGATGCTGCGGGGACAATAATTCACACACATTATCACTGTTAAAACACTCTGAGCTCAAAGAAATGGGTGAATCACAGAGAGCTGGTCCAGGGTCATATTTCACCCCAAAAACAATAAGAACGAAATAAGAAAATGTATTTTGCTTTCCAGGACCCAGTGTTATTTTAGTATTAGATTTCACTAGTATTCGACCATATTTTCTGTTTCCTTTTTCTTTTAGTTAGGTTTAATAATGTTGTTGTGTTTTGCCATTTTTATTATAAAAAAAAAAAAGTAGCCTATATAAATATATATGTTGGCAAAACACACAACACATTTATTAAACTTTAACTCAAATTAAAATGAAAACAGGAAATTTAAAAATCAAATCTAATTCAAAAATATTAGTGAAAACTATAACATTGAAGACCAAGCTGAATTCATTTTTATTTAGTTTATCTTGGTTTTCAATATTATATAGTTTTCACTAATATTTTGAATTAGTTTTATTATTTATTTTAAATATGTCTATAATTTTATGCATTTTTTATTTCGGTTTTAGTTTGTTATTTGGATTAAATTAAATAAAAACAAAAAATTACCTTGGTTTTCAATATTATAGTTTTTGCTAATATTTTAAATTAGATTCATTTTATTATTTCCATTTTAATTTTGGTTAAAGTTTTAATTATTTTGTTGTGTTTGTTATTGTATTGTGTTGTATTTATTTTTTTAAATGTCTATAGTTTTTATTATTTTTTATTTTATTTCAGTTAAACTAAATAATTTTTTTAAATGTTGCCTTGGTTTTCAATATTTTAGTTTTCACTAATATTCTCAATTATTTTTTAATTTTCTTGTTTTCATTTTAGTAAAAGTTTAAATAATTGTGTTGTGTGTATTATCATTTTAATTTTACTAATGTAATATTTTAATATGTCTAACCTATATCGTGAAATTTTTATTTTAGTTTCAGTTTAAGCTATTTTAGTTCAAGTCAAACTAAATAAAAATGAGAAATGTTGCCTTGGCAACTATCTGAAAAAAAATAAGTTTAAGTTTTTTAAATTTAATTTTATTTCAAGTAAATGTTATTTTATTATTTTAGACCATATGAGTTTTTACTATTTATTTTGCAGTAAAATATGACCTGAACATCTGGTTCTCGTGAGATTTAGTCCTGAAACGAGTCCAAAACACTGTTTTATATTTTTCCGTTTGATACCGACCTTCAATTTTCAAAATATCTCATGCATAAGTGTCACTGGCATGATCTGAGCAATGAAAGTGTGAATGTAGCGAAGGATTCAAAAGACTGAATGTAACAAGTTTTGTAACTTACATTCAGGAAAGACTGAGTTAATGAGGTAATATTATGTGATGCAGACTTCTCTAGTATTATCAATAATATTACACGTCTGATGGAGCATTAAAGTCCCTTCTGAGTGATGCTGCCTGTCTCATCTTTGCTTACCACACGGCCCTGATGGTAACTTTTAGTCCCGGCGTTAAATCCTGAGGGACAAACTCACAATGGCAGCTCTTATTGTCATCAACAATGTCTTCTCCGGGAAGGCTGGCTTCTAAAAAACACAACACGGACAGGAGGACTCTAGAGTTAGTGCACAAACCCCCTAACCCTGCATTCAACTTAACTCAACTCAACTCGTCGACTAGCTCAGTCCGACGCCAGAAAGGTCAGTGCAATGCCGTTTATCAGGAGTGAACTGGTGCGAGACGAGCATCATGGGAAATATGAGACAACCGTGGCCCAAAATACACTAAAGCCATACAGTCAGTGACCCCAAACACACCTGGACACAGTTAAACTGAAGAACATCAATGCATCAGATAAGAAAACACCAAATCAAGTGCTATTTCATTTTAAAGATGGTTTTACACTGGCTGATTTTTTATGTTTTTGAAAGAAGTCTCTTCTGCTCACCAAGGCTGAGTTTATATGATCAAAAATACAGTCATGTTTTTATTTAAAATAACAGTATTCTATGTATATATATTGAAAAATGTAATTTATTCCTGTGATCAAAGCTGAATTTTCAGCATCATTACTCCAGTCTTCAGTGTCACATGATCCTTCAGAAATCATTCATTATTATCAATGATGAAAACGGTTCATATTTTTGCGGTGAAAACGTGATACATTGCCATTCAAACGTTTGGATCAGTAAGATCTTAAAAAAAAAAAAAAAAAAATTATATATATATATATATATAATAGAAAGCAATAGTTTTATTCAACAAGGATACATAAATTAATCATAAGTGACAGTAAAGACATTTATAAAGTTACAAAAGATTCTATTTCAAATAAATGCTGTTCTTTTGAACTTTCTATTCATCAAAGAATCCTTAAAACGAATGTTTCCACAAAAATATTAAAAAACAGTACATTTTTAATGATAAGAACCATTATTAATCAAGCAACATAACTGATAATAATTGAGCATCAAATCATCATATTATAGTGATTTCTGAAGGATCATATGACACTGAAGACTGGAGTAATGTTGCTGAAAATTCAGCTTTGATCACAGGAATAAATTACATTTTATATTCACATAGAAAACAGTTATTTTAAATTTGAACAATATTTCACAATTTTTACTTTATTTCTAACCAAATAAATGCAGCCTTGATGAGCAGAGGAGCTTTCAAACACATTAAAAAATCTGAATTATTCCAAACAGATGGACAACCAAAATATTTGTGTTTGTTATACGCTAGTGAAACATGTTCAAAGTTAATGTGCAACAATGAAGTTGGTTCTGATAAAAATACGCAGAATCAGACACTTGATTTGATATTTTGTGTCGAATGCAGTGACGTTCAGACGTGTGTAAGCGTGACTTAAAGTCCAAGCACATTGTTGAGGAGCTGTACAAGCAAACAGCAGTAAATTACGTCATATAATTAAACTAATATTTCTTCAGCAAACTCATTTTGAATTCAGTGAAAATCCATTTAGCAAAGCGGGTCAGTCCAAAGAAATGATTTAACAAACGATTTGAGTGAGTTAATAAAGCGCTGTTAGCGGCCACAGAGAAACGGTTTCACAATAGCATTGACTGTTTTCAACGATATATAGATTAAACTTGAATGTAAAGTGATATCTCAGTGCTGGACTTCATAACTACATTGAGTTTTCTACAGCTGCGGTTCTCAACTGGTTTTATGGTGCAAGTTGCAACCCAGCACAATACCAAACCTGTAACCAGTATTAAATGTAATACGGATCATTTTCTTTCACAAAAAATTTTTTTTGGGTCAAGACCCACCAGTTGAGAACAACTGATCTAGAGTCATTATCACTTAAATAACACTAACCAGCCCTGTTTCTTGTTTCCATGCAAAACGCTGAATTCATGTGTGATTTTGGGCCACAGTGTCTTTCTCCTGTGTTCCCACAGACCCTCTGGAACCGGCAGGAGTGTAAAAATAAATCTACCTGTGCTTATTATGCCAAATAAACCACAGAGCCTAAAAACAACTGTACAGCTCCAACCCCTCGAGTGAATAATGATGCTCTGAAATGGGTTTATTGAGGTTGTAGTTGTTCCTCAGCTCTGTGGTGTTTCAATGCATTCAGGTTTCCTCCTCAGGAATAACTAGTTTTCCTCACATGCAGGTAAAGGAGCAAAGTTTGCAGCCATCAACTAGCACTAGTTAGGGTTGGTAAAACGGGCTCCAGCCGATTGTGATAATCTCTTACTGATTAACCCTTCAATTGCTGCGAGTTTGGGGAGGAGAGATGGTAATAAAGGCTGGTTACAAAAACAACGACAAAACAGACTTGCTTTAAATCTAGAAACGTCAAGGAACAATGCTCATAATAATGAGGAAAAAAAATGCATTTTGAATTTTTTTTTAAACTAGTAAATTCTCTGAAGGTGAACCAGATTTTAGTTTTAAAGTTATTCTTTTGTTGTGCAGTTATCCAAAGCTTCAAATAAATCATTCACCGTCAGAGAAATGACACTCTTTCTTGTATGATGTGAAATGTTCAAGTACTCAAAGAGTGTCTGTGTTTAAATACAATGAAATGATATTCAAGTGAAGGTGCAGTTTAAATGCTGCACTCTAACAAGACATCGGGACATTCTCACAATCACTTACTTTTTGATATATGTGTGAACAACATCAAGTATGAATGCTATTCAAAATATTGCTATACATTAAAATATATGCTAACCATCTGATCAATGTATAGACGACAGCAAGAGCTTTACAGCATCATTACTAGTACAGCATGACTAGTTGCAATTGCTAGAAGCTTATAAAACAACTAAAATGAGAAATGTAAATGTTACTATTAAAGAAACTCATCACTGATAAAAGAACATTAAAGAAGCACATATAAAATATATTTGAACATGAAATACAGAAGTTGTTTAGTTGCATCACAGAATATCTTAAATCCACCTTGGAGCTCAGTGTAAAAAACATGTGCAATGTGAACTGTAGTGTTTCTGTAATCTACCATGTGCTTTGATTGGATTTTAATTGTAATTTGCCTTCAATTTTGATTATTGCTTTAAATCTGTTACTGCTAATGTGGCAAAATTGTAGCCAGAACCCAATAATCTTGTATATATTCATGTTTTATGACATTGAATATATTTCACAAGCTATGGGACTTTAGTAACAGAATTATTGACCATTAGTGGCACCTTTTCATCTATATAAATAAATGTACAAATAAAATAAACTAATAAAAAAAGATTTCACCTTATAGAGAGCAAAAACAATAAAAAAAACCATCTTGCTTATTCTTTTCAAAGCAATGTGAACATGCAAACATTTCAAGATTAACAACACATCAGATTCCCAACGAATACTTTTGGAAAATATAGTTCAAAATCAAAGAGAAAGCACAATGGACAGACTGTCATATCCTCAAACCGCTGTGATGTACTCAATACACAAGTGATAATGATCTGGATCCAAACAAATCACATATGAATCAGTTTCCTCTATTTAGCGAGCTGTGGAGATATGAAGCTCACTATTGTAGCGCCCTCTAGCGGTATTTTCATGAAATTTGGTGCATGTCTTCAGATTGTCCTGGCGTTCTTGCGCACCAAAATTTGTTACGTTTGCACACTGATTTTACATGAAACAGGCTTATTAGTCAATGTGGACTACGCATGAAAATTCGATTGAAAATTTTATCTGAAAAAAAAAAATCACACTAATAACTTTTTGGTAAGAAATGTCTAATGTGAATCAGAACAAATGTCTACTGTTGAGGTTGAAAAATTAGGTCTTTTTTCAATTGAAAATGTCACATAACCCCATATGGTCACATATGGTTGAATTATATAGTAAATTTGCTTATTAAAGCACCACGTAGTGGCCGAGTTACACTGGATTTGGTACAGTGCCTCTTAAAGAGGAATATGCACATATGTCTAAACTTCATGAAGATCAGACAATCATATTTGAGATAACTGAAGTTCACATTTGAGTCTCTTTAAATTCATCCCAGCGGTCCTGAGAGATATGCAGTCAAATAAGAATGGAAAATTGTATATCATGTAACTTTAAATAGGTAAAAAAAGAAAGAAAAATGCATATAACATGCTGTATCAAAGTGAGCTCACGTTTGAACCCTCCTTTGAATAAAACCCAATTAAAGCACATAAGGAATTAAACTGGACTAGTCAAATCACAAGTTTATAATATTCAGAACAACAGCATGATTGTGTAATACTGCTTAACTAATGTCAAATTATAAATATTTTTTATAGCCCAAACAAAATTGAAAGCATATTTGCAGACTGGTAGTTGTAGCTGGTTAGTTTGATTGAATATAGGAGCTCGACCCATCTGGATCACCTGACCTGGAGAGTTCCTGTGTCTCAAATCTTCCTCTTGCATCTCAATGAGCACTTTAGCATCAGCATCCGACATAGAAACGGAAAGGACAGCATCAGGATCCACATTCATCAGAAAAAATGAGGGGAAAATCATAAACGCACACATGGTTTACAAAGGTCGTTCTTTCCACAAGCTGCTGCTGTCCATGTGATTCTGTCACATGTTTTTATCAGGTTTCAGAGCTGACGGCCTATGCTCTAAATATAATAAAAAATCTAAAATTGTACATTCTTTAATCAAATCTCCACTTGAAACGAATCATTGATTTTGCACTTTGTGGAAAGTGTAACCAAAGCACAGACTTTTTCATAAATTATATTTCAATATTCCAACAAACACAATCTAACGATTCAAGCCAAATGTTATGATTGGTATGTAAAATAATACATATTTATGCCATAATTTATGTCATGAGATCATAAACTGTATTCATACCAATCATAAAACTAGTTATCTTAAATATTAATAAATTATTCCACATATTAGCTAATAAAATAATTTGCTCAAAAATATTTGTTTAACAGTTTCTCCTCAAAAACATTGGCATCAAATGCAACACTCGACTCGATTTTATAAGATAAACTTAATATGCACAAATAACACCGACAGAAAGAAATGAACACTGATCACAATACTGAAATCACATGCAATGGCAGAACAGAAAACAGAATAAGAATCCTGATGTGTGAAACTAGTAAATTCTATCAGGATTGAATGAAATTAATCTCGTTTCTGTCTTCACACTTTCTGAGGATTCTTCTAAAAATCTCAATTCAACTTATTCAAGCATAATAAAGTCCCTTTGTATTGTAGGCATCCAAGACCACGTCCAATTTACATGAATGAGGGAATCTGCTCGTCACACTCACAATTAACTCTTTCCCCGCCAGCATAAAAATAAAGTTATCATTTACACAAAAATTTCATGGCCCCCACAATATTTTGTTGTATGAATATCTGTACATGCAATATATCAAAAGAATTTTAAAGACTTTAACATTTATAAGCAATACTTTACCGTTTGTTTCTACTCTTTTTTTGCCTGTGTTTTGATCAGGAGATTATGTATTCTTTCAGAAGATGTGTAATAGCGCCCCCTACCGTATAACAGTAAATTCCGTGAATGGCGGGGAAAGAGTTAAATTACAATTATTTCAAATCAGTAAAAAATTCTGACTTGAACTGGCCCATAAGTGTTGTTTCTTATGCTCAAATAGTGTTAAAAAAAGCTTATATTTCATGGCAACAAGAGCTTCTAACGTCAGCTGAACTGACACAATGACTTTACCATTAGCCGATTGGTTCTTTTATTTAGAAGGCGGGACTAGTTCCGCCATATTGCGCACTGCACTTTCTCCCATTCATAAGTAATGTGTTTGTATATCTACAGTCTTTGATGCCTAACCAGTTTAAAAAGATCTCAAACACAAAACCAGGCACTAGTTTTTAATTCTCTGACATTTTATCCAATGCAACTTCATGTACACAAACTACAGTGATATTGCACTTCACAACTGTCACTTGTGCTGTATGAGTCTACAACTGTGATGACTGTCGAATCGGAATAGACCTATACGAACATATACGAACATATATATGAGTTCTTCTTCACTGATTAACACCTACAACAACCAAACCATGACCAAAGCGTACAGATGCAGAAGTCCACAGGAACAGCTCGGTTTGCCTCACCTTCTGAGTTCTGGCGGGACGCGGCGCCTTTAAAGCGGAAGGCTTGTCTGGCCCGACTGGACTGGCCGAAGCTGAGGCTCTTGGGTACTTTGGATGGGCTGTCCTCGATGCTGTTTGCACTAGGAGAGCGTCGGGGCGGCTGCTGGCCCTGAGGAGAGTTCTTCCCTTTACTCGCAGAGTTCCTCGGGCTGGAGAACACGCGCTCCTTCAGGCTCACTTTCTGACTGTCAAGGGTATAAGGGTTTACAAGTTAGAGATGTTTTTGCAAGACAATGTGCATTAAAAAATAATGGCAAGGATCTCTTAAAGTTCACTTCCTGAGACATTAATAGAACGTTCGTTGAAATGTATGTGGTCTTCAATAATGTTCTCAAAATGTTAAATGTTGTTTTATAGATCATTCGTGGAACGGTTTTCTGAAACATTTTAGTTGGACGTTAGTCTAATGTTTTTTAAACGTTACAAAATACTTTTTTCAGAGTACATTCAAAAGTAACGTTCCCACAATACTCGCAAAATGAGAAAGTGGCGAAAACATTTCTTTAATGTGTTCTCCCGAACATTTAAAAAACTGGTCTTTTTGAACATTCAGAAATAACTTGTTAATAGGGAACATTAGCAAATATTCTTAGAACATATGTTTGTTAGATGGGTTTCCACTTACACATTCTGATGTGGATTGATATTTTTATGATTGCTATGTTTATTTGATCACATGTCCTGAATATATCTGAAAAAGGTACTAAAACACGTATAATTGTCTAATCTTGCATTGCATCACCACTTTGAGTGTGCATTACATTTTTATCAATTCAACAGCATGTCTTTTGCTCACATACTAAAAATGCATAGATTTACTCTAAAATATTTAGGCTTAAATTTGAGATTTATGCATTTGAAATGCATATAAAATTCCCATCCGTTTAGACTACAGAGTTTTGACATAAACAAACTAATAAACTTGATGTATATTCAGGTCCGATTTCTGCACTTAAAATCATTGCCCATTTTATTATTAACTATTTGCATATATTTTATTTTGTTTAAATAATCATATTTTTAAACTCATTTATTCAGATGGATTAGAATCAGCATAAATGTGTTCAGTTAAAAAGTATGAAGATGTATAAGTTCAACATGAACACTATGTTAAAATGCATGAGATTGAAACAAATTGGATTTATTGATGATAAATATATAAACCACACAATATAAAACACAATCAGTGTATTAGTACGGTTACAGAAATCTGACCGGTTTCATTTATGAATGATTGACAAAAATGCATCACATTTGTTTTTACGTTAAAACTGTGTAATCCAAATGAATGGAAACTTTATATGCAATTCAAATACATAATAAATGCATAAAATAAATCGTAATTTAGGCCTAAATATTTTTTGAGTGTATGATAATTTAATGGAAAGTAATAATTTAGGGTCATGTATTTGCAGTTGTATTCAGTACATTCCCCAAAAAATTATTACTAATAAAGTACAATCAAACAGTTGTTCATATTCATATCTGAATGATCTGCATTACATACTGTTTGTTAATGAAGGTTATTATGAAATGTTTCCCTGGTGGATTTTGATCAGGAGTTTCCGTGTTTTGTTGAAATGTGGGCGGATATATTGATGTGCATTTGGCTTATTAAACGCAACACATCTGTCTGTGCACAAACAAGGTCACACTAATATACACACACACACGTGCACACGCAAACAATGTGTTCATTGATGTGGACGTGCATCGCTGGACTGGTAAAATATTTGCACACAAACAACATCTCTAAAACACATCCTGTGCTGACAGAACCGATGGCACTGAAACTGACATGATGCATGCAAAGGAAAGCATTAAATATGACATTTAACATTAGAAGAAATATGATTTTTACTCACCTCGGAGAGGCTTCGGCTTCCTTCCTGTGT
>NW_027508787.1:530000-535000 GCF_051911475.1 Siphateles boraxobius
GATATAATGTAATATAATATAATATAACATAATATAAAATTATATAATATAATATAATTGAATATAAAATTATATAAAATGGTACAATATAATATAATAATTATATATAAATAATATAATATAATATACAATTATATAATATAATATAAAACAATATAACATAATATAATATAATATAACATACTATAATATAATATAATGATTTTCTTATCAGATCTTTCTGATCTGTTGTTCTTTTTTAATACATGATTTGACATCGGTAAGTCAAAGTAAAGCAACAAAAATACAATATGAATGGTCACTATTACAGTGTCACTATTACAAACTCACACAAGAAGCAAATCAGATTTTTTTATTAAACACTCTCCTTGAATTATGCAAGTCCATGAACTCCATCATCTGTGATCTTTCTGAAACATCATCTCATTAAACTCAACGAGCGATAAACATCCCTGCATAATTAATAATCCTCCCAGACGTGTGTGTAAACTATCTGATGTCCTTGGGTTTATTTCCAGAGGAATCACGCCAGCGCTTCACTGGCACTCGCTGCAGTCTTAGAGAGAGAAATTTACCCTGAGTGTTGATTTACCATATAATAAAGCTGAAAATATGAAACACAGTAAAAGCGCTTATGCACCAGAACATTTACAGTAAATCGAGTGCAAGAAAACAAAATTTGTTTATCACTGTAGTGAAGTAGCGAGTTGTCCGGGGAATACAATCAGGAACAATATCAATCTCAGAGCACATTATGAGAGATCTGTGGACACTGGACACGATCCATTACTTCAAGTGTGTTTGCTAATGGCGAGGGAGTGCGAAGTGCTTACCAGACCCCACCAGAGCGCATCGGCGTAGGTCTCAAACATCTCATTATCCTCCTTCTCCGCGAGGTACACCAGGAACGAGGCCAGGATCAGACACAAGAAGCCGATGTACCAGGCTGTGATCAGCTCCTGTTGAGGGCGCATACATGCACAGGATTAGTACATATCAAAATCAAGTGTCATACTTGATGCATATTTAAAAGTCAACAGCCTATGAATTATGGTGCACTGAAGTGGCATGTAGTGTAGCTGATATAAACTGCGCTTAAAGAGTCCCTATTATGTATAATATTATAGTATTCCTCACAAGTGTCCTATTATGCTATTTTAAAGGCACCTATGATAGGTTTACATGCATCCAAGATGCAAAAATCTGCTTTTTTCTCACAGTGTCTGAAACGGTTCGTTTGAAGATTCAGTCTCTCTAAACCCCGCCTTTCTGAGAGCTGCTCTGCTCTGATTGGTCAGACGGCCCAGTCTGTTGTGATTGGTTCGACATGAACAACGTGAACCAAACTCTTCCAGCCACTCACAGCAGCCAATGAAAACCTTAGGGGCTGTTTACACGATACCGTTTTCTACTAAAAACGCAATTTATGCCTTTTGCCTGTTCATTCACACGAAAACGGCGTTTTGGGTGCCTGTAAGCCGCAAAGTTTTGAAAACAGGTTTCAAAGTGGAAGTTTTTGAAAATGGTCTCCGGGTAAACAACAAAAACGTGAATCTTTGAAGACGATGACATCATGCACATGTGTATTACGTGTTTCATCGCCATCTAATGGCCTGGCAGCAGAATAAAGCGTTTTTAGTCGTTTTCGCGAATCCGTGTGAATGACAATAGTGTTTGTTGTCTGTTCACACGGAAAACTCGAAGGAAAAACTTTTTTAAGCTGTTTTAAGCAGATCGTTGTTGTGTAAAAGTACCCTTAGACTGACATTATGCAAATTAGTAACAAACCTACGTAGGTTCGAGCATGAACTGAGACTGGAATTACTGTCGACTCGTTTCAGGCAGTTCAGGATCGATTTTTTCTTTTAAGAGACAATAACATTTACCTGCACTTCGAACTTTGAAACTTCGCGGATCTTATACATTCACAAACAGCTGTATTACATACATAAAAGATAATAATCGAAAAAGCACTTTAAAGGGTGGTATAATGCCCTTTTCACAAGATGTAAAATATGTCTCTGATGTCCTCAGAATGTGTATATGAAGTTTCAGCTCAAAATACCCCACAGATATTTTATATAGCATGTTAAAGTTGTCCCTTTTTGAGGGTGAGCAAAAAACACAGTTTTGTGTCTGTCCCTTTAAATGCAAATGAGCTGCTGCTCCCGACGCAGGGGGCGGAGCTTCAACAGCTTGTGTCCTTTTACCTCACACAGTAATGCACTGAAGATTTCTAAAACTTTTAGCCTTTTATGTTCAAACCGGAGTCAGAAAATGATGGAGAGACTCAAGAAGAAGTGACAACATGTAGAATGCAACAGGACTTTTCTGAATAGTTAGTTGATGAATTTATGTAGATGATGTGTAGTTATCTTCTAGTCATTGATTAGCATATTCTGTCATGATGACAATCTATAAATCGCGTTCTCGGAGGCGGGGTTAATGTAAATTCCAGGTTTTGTGATGTCACTAACCCCGGAGGAAGCTCGTGTAGTCCCTATCAGCCGTTTGTTGTAGTCCTAAAAAAGCAATTTATTTAAAAGCAAATATCTCCCTTTGCATTCAACTTTTAGCTTTGTAATTTTGCAGATGTTTTTTATGCTCAAACAGCAACATTACACACTAACTAAAGTTAGAAAAGTGAAATCATAATCAACCACCCCTTTAAAAACAATAATCATGATGAGAAGACCTGCTATTATAATCAAAATAACTGCAAAACGCAACACAAGCGAACTCCTGAAACTCCTCGGTCAGCATCTGCGTCTCTTCACTCCTTCAACTGCACCTTCCAGTGGATGCTGGAAACGGGACACCAGCGATTGAAACGTTACACCACTGCGACTCATTTTAGACTGAAAAACGCACCGTAAGCGTATTCATCCACTTTCTTGCCCTTGAGAGAGACGTCTCCTGAGGCTGAACTCACGACAGCAACTCAATGAATGACGGGACACTTTAATCACTCTCGACGGCAGCTGATCCACTTTACTGCTTCATCTGGCCAGAAACTGACTGTCCAGAGAGAAACGAGTGGAGTTCACTTTGTTAGTGGATGCCCGAATAACAATAAAAACATCAGTCTGTGAAGAACATGCATGAAAGACTTTGTATGTAGACTGTAGACCACACTATCATTCAAAAGTTTGGGGTCGGCAAGATTTTTTAAAAGAAGTCTCTTCTGCTCACAGAGGCTGCATTTATTTGATCATAAATACTGTAAAAATTGTGAAAAGATTTTACATTTAAAAACAGCTGTTTTCTATGTGAATATATAGTAAAGTGTAATTTATTCCTGTGATTAAAGCATCATTACTGCAGTCTTCAGTGTCACACAATCCTTCAGAAATTATTCTGATATTATGATTTGATGCTCAAGAAACATTTATGATTATTAATCAATGTTGAAAACAGTTTCATAGGTTTGTGGAAACCTTGATGAATAGAACAGCATTTATTTGAAATATATATTTTTTGTAACATTATAAATGTCACTTATGATCAATTTTATGCGTCCTCGCTAAATAAAAATATTATTTTATTTAAAAAATCTTTTGAATCTAATGATGAATATACAAAAAAAGGAAGTTTTGTTTGAGAAAGAATTTCCTATCATCAAGTCTTAATTTTTCTTACAATGCTACATGAATAACCTATTTTCCTCTTTCGTTTATTATGTACCAGGCATGAATTATTAAGCAAACTAATGCTGGTATCTCACAGACGGCTATCCTTTCCTCATGTGCCCCGCTAGCATAAAACCCCTTTAAAACTCATTTATATTTCAGCGTGTTTACTGGCAACGTGCAATTTATATAATGTGTCCGTTTGTTCAAGAAAATGTGCTTTTTTCACCAACACAACAGCCGATGTTCCCCGTGTGAACATTAGTGAAACATTCCCTCTGGTGCTCTTCGGCATTTTCTACCGAAACATGTTACGTTTTTTTATTTTATTTTTTACTTCATTGGAATTGTACGAAACTTGGTAAAGGTTTTGGCATTTGCTATGGGAACACAAAACAAAATCATGGACATTATTCGAACAGGTTAAATAGTCCTGTAAAAAATAGTCACACTTGTGCTCCTCACGGTCAAAAATGAGCGCATTGGAAATGAATGGGAGACGAATTTCCTCTAGTGGACACGTTTGGTACTGCAGCCGAAACACAATCTTACTGAAATCTGACTGAAAGCTAATTTTTTTAAAATATCAAACTTAAATTTGGAACACTTTCTTGCAGATTTAGAGTACAACGTGATTTTGAAAATATATATTTCACATAAAAATTGAAAATAGTTTTTTTAGTGCATTTTTCATAACAAAAAAACACGTAAAATTCTGTTACTTTTTTAAGTTCACTTTTAAAACTTTTTTAGCTTTTGTCGTCTTTGAAAAGAGTTCAAACTGAAGTCTGTGCTTTAAAAAGCATTGAAGATTTACAGGATTTAGTTTAAGTTGGAAATAAAAATTTTAGCTCCATGCTCAAAAAGTTAATAAATGGATTATAAATACAGCGTAAATACAATTTAGTATAAAAAATCCCGAAAGTTAAATAAAAACCATTATCAAACTAAAATATAGTACATTCATTCAATTGACAAAAAAAACAACACGCCATTTTTGAGCGACACGCATCAAGAGCAACAGAGCGTTAAAACATTATTGCGCATTAGCTCAAATACTGAGTTCAAACACGTTCAACTCTGACCCAGTTTTTTTCTAACTTGTCACAGTATGATTAAAAGACATTGCATGATGAAATTCAAAACTCTACACATCTTGTTACTGTCAGTTCTCAGTCTGCGGCCATGAGCCCTGCACTTACAGCACTAGTTTATGTCTTGCCAAGTGTTATCGATCGCAAACCTCCATCTGACACTTCATAATTAAACATCTCACTTTGGCCTTTTCCTCCTCTCCTCAAAACAGACACACAGAGCCAAAAGACGACCTCTCACATACACTTGAACAATGAGCAGAACATCTTGGGCTTG